>NW_027327871.1:0-137480 GCF_047675955.1 Chlorocebus sabaeus | reverse complement strand
ATAGCCCTCTATGGGCTTCCAAATATCACTTTGCACATTCCACAAGAACAGGCTTAGCGGAAGGCTTGTGGAGGATAAAGCTCTAACACTGAGAGATGAATTAAGAGAACACAAAGCAGTTTCTAAGAAATCTTCTTTCCAGTTTTTAATGGAAGATATTTCCTTTTACACCATAGCCCCCTAGGGGCTTCAAAATATCACTTTGCAAATTCCACAAGAACAGTCTTAGCGAAGGGCTTCTTGAGGAGAGAGGTGTAACTCTCCGAGATGAATTAACAGAACACAAAGAGGTTTCTCAGAAAGCTTCTTTCTAGGTTTTAGCTGAAGATATTTCCTTTTTCACCATAGCCCTCTATGGGCTTCCAAATATCACTTTGCAAATCCCACAGGAACAGTCTTAGAGAAAGGCTTCTGGAAGGGAAAGCTGTAACCCTGTGAGATGAAATAAAAGAACACAAAGCAGTTTCTCAGAATGCTTCTTTCCAGTTTTTAACCGAAGATATTTCCTTTTTCACCATAGAGCTCTAGGGGCTTCCACATATCAGTTTGCAAACTCCACAAGAACAGTCTCAGGTAAAGGCTTCTGGAGGGAAAGCAGTAACTCTGTGAGATGAATTAACAGAACACAAAGCAGTTTCTCAGAAAGTTTCTTTCAAGTTTTTAACTGAAGAGATATCCTTATTCACCGTAGTCCTCGTTGGGCTTCCAAATATCTCTCTGCAAATCCCACAAGAATAGTCTTAGCGAAAGGCTTCTTGAGGGGAAAGCTGTAACTCGGTGAGGCGTATTAACAGAACACACGGCAGTTTCTCAGAAAGCTTCTTTCCACTTTTTAACGTAAGATATTTCCTTTTTCACCATAGACCTCTAGGGGCTTCGAAATATCACTTTGAAAATTCCAATAGAACAGTCTTAGCGAAAGGCTTCTTGAGGGGAAAGCTGTGATTTGGTGAGATGTATTTTCAGAACACACGGCAGTTTCTGATACAGTTTCTTTCCAGTTTTTAACGGAAGATATTTCCTTTTTCACCAAAGCCCTCTATGGGCTTCCAAATATCACTTTGCAAATTTCACAAGAACAGTCTTAGTGAACAGCTTCTTGAGGGGAAAGCTGTAACTCTGTGAGATGAACTAACAAAACACAAAGCAGTATCTCAGAAAGCTTCTTTTTGGTTTTTAACTTAGGATATTTCCATTTTCAAAATAGCCCTCTATGGGCTTCCAAATATCACTTCGCAATTTCCACAAGAACAGTCTTAGCGAAAGTCTTCTTGGCGGAAAAGCTTTAACTCTGTGAGATGAATTAACAGAACCCAAAGCAGTTTCTCAGAAATTGTCTTTCCAGTTTTTAACGGAAGATATTTCCTTTTACAACATAGCCCCATTCGGGCTTCAGAATATCACTTTGCAAATTCCACAAGAACAGTCTTAGCGAAGGGCTTCTTGAAGAGAGAGCTGAAACTCTCTGAGATGAATTAACAGAACACTAAGCAGTTTCTCAGAAAGCCTCTTTCCAGTTTTTAACTGAAGATATTTCCTTTTTCACCATAGCCCTCTATGGGCTTCCAAATATCTCTTTGCAAATCCCACAAGAACAGTCTCAGTTAAAGGCATCTTGAGGAGAAAGCTGTAACTCGCTGAGATGTATTACACGAACACACGGCAGTTTCTCAGAAAGCCCCTTTCCAGTTTTTAACGGAAGATATTTCCTTTTTCACCATAGCCCTCTATGGGCTTCCAAATATCACTTTGCAAATCCCACAAGAACAGTCTTAGCGAAAGGCTTTTGGAAGGGAAAGCTGTCACCTTGTTACATGAATTAGCAGAACACAAAGCAGTTTCTCAGAAAGCTTCTTTCCACTTTTTAACGGTAGATATTTCCTTTTTCACCGTAGCCCTCTATGCGCTTCCAAATATCTCTTTGCAAATCGCACAAGAACAGTCTCAGTGAAAGGCTTCTTGTGGAGAAAGCTGTAACTCGGTGAGATGTATTACACGAACACACGGCAGTTTCTCAGAAAGCTCCTTTCCAGTTACTAACGGAAGATATTTCCTTTTTCACCATAGCGCTCTATGGGCTTCCAAATATCACTTTGAAAATTCCACAAGAACAGTCTTAGGGAAAGACTTCTGGAGGGGAAAGCTGTAACTCTGTGAGATGAATTAACAGAACACAAAGCAGTTTCTCAGAAATCTTCTTTCCAGTTTTTAACGGAACATATTTCCTTTTTCACCATAGCCCTCTATGGGATTCCAAATATCACTTTGCAATTTCCAGAAGAACAGACTTTGCGGAGGGCTTCTGGAGGGGAAGGTTTTAACACTGTGAGATGAATTAAGAGAACACAAAGCAGTTTATCAGAAATCTTCTTTCCAGTTTTTAAGGGAAGATATATCCTTTTTCACCGTAGCCCTCTACGGGCTTCCAAATATCACTATGCAAATTCCATAGGAACAGTCTTAGGGAAACACATCTGGAGGGAAAAGCTGTAAATCTGTGAGATGAATTAACAGAACACAAAGCAGTTTCTCAGAAAGCTTCTTTCCAGTTTTTAACGGAAGATATTTCCTTTTTCACCGTAGCCCTCTATGGGCTTCCAAATAACACTTTCTAAATTCCACAAGAACAGCCTTAGCGAAAGGCTTCTTGAAGGTCAAGTTGTAACTCTGTGAGATGAATTAACAGAACACAAAGCAGTTTCTCAGAAATCTTCTTTACAGTTTTCAACGGAAAATATTTCCTTTTTCACCATAGCCCTCTATGGGCTTCCAAATATCACTTTGCAGATTCCACAAGAACAGCCTTAGCGAAAGGCTTCTTGAAGGAAAAGATGTAACTCTGTGCGATGAATTAACAGAACACAAAGCAGTTTCTCAGAAAGCTTCTTTCCACTTTTTTCGGAAGATATTTCCTTTTTCACCATAGCCCTCTGTGGGCTTCCAAATAACACTTTGCAAATTCCACAAGAACCATATAAGCGAAAGGCTTCTTGAGAGGGAAGCAGTAACTCTGTGAGAAGAATTAACAGAACACAAAGCAGTTTCTCAGACAGCTTTTTTCCAGTTTTTAATGGAAGATATTGCCTTTTACACCATAGCTCTCTCTGGGCTTCCAAATATCACTTTGCAAATTCCACAAGAACAGCCTTAGTGAAATACTTCTTTAAGGGAAAGCTGAAGCTCTTTGAGATGAATTATCAGGACACAAAGAAGTTTCTCAGAATGCCTCTTTTCAGTTTTTCTCTTAGGATGCTTCCTTTTTTACCGTAGCCCTCTAAGGGCTTCAAATATCACTTTGCCAATTCCACAACAACAGCCTTAGCGAAAGGCTTCTTGAAGAGAATGCTGTAAGTCTGTGAGATGAATTAATAGAACACAAAGCAGTTTCTCAGAAAGCTTCTTTCCAATTTCTAACGGAAGTTATTTCCTTTTTCACCATAGCCCTCTATGGGCTTCCAAATGTCCCTTTGCCAATTCCACAAGAACAGCCTTAGCCAAAGACTTCTTGAAGGGAAAGCTGTAACTCTGGGAGATGAATTAACAGAACACAAAGCAGATTGTCAGAAAGCTTGTTTCCATTTTTTAACTGAAGATATTTACTTTTCACCATAGTCACTCTATGGGCTTCCAAATATCACTTTGCCAATTCCACAAGAACAGCCTTAGCAAAAGTCTTCTTGAAGGGAAAGCTGTAACTCTGTGACATGAATTAACAGATCACAAAGTAGTTTCTCAGAATGATTCTTTTCATTTTTTAACTTAGGATATTTCCTTTTTCACCGTAGCCCTCTATGGGCTTCTAAATATCACTTTGCATATTCCACAAGAACAGTCTTAGCGAAAGGCTTCTGGAGTGGAAAGCTGTAACTCTTTGAAACGAATTAACAGAACACAAAGAAGTTTCTCAGAAACCTTCTTTCCAGTTTTTAACGGAAGATATTTCCTTTTTCAAAATAGCACTCTATTGGATTCCAAATATCACTTTGCAAATTCAACAAGAACAGTCTTAGCGAAAGGCTTCTTGAGGAGAAAACTGTAACTCTGTGAGATGAAATAACAGAATACAAAGAAGATTCTCAGAAAGCTTCTTTCCAATTTTTAACGCAAGATATTTCCTTTTTCACCATAACCCTCTATGGGCTTCCAAATATCACTTTCCAAATTCCACAAGAACAGACTTAGCGAAAGGCTTCTGGAGGAGAAAGCTGTAATTCTGTGAGATCAATTAACAGAACAGAAACCAGTTTCTCAGAAAGCTTCTTTCTAGTTTTTAACGGAAGGTATTTCCTTTTTCACCATAGCATTTTAAGGGCTTCCAAATATCACTTTGCAAATTCCAAAAGAACAGTCTTAGAGAAAGGCTTCTTGAGGGGAAAGGTGTAACTCTGTGAGATGAGTTAGCAGAACACAAAGCAGTTTCTCAGACAGCCTCTTTCCAGTTTTTAACAGAAGATATTTCCTTTTTCACCGTAGCCCTCTATGGCCTTCCAAATATCATTTTGCAATTTCCACAAGAACAGCCTTAGAGAAAGGCTTCTTGAAGGGAAAGCTGTAACTCTGTGAGATGCATTAACAGAACACAAAGCAGTTTCTCAGAAAGCTTCTTTCCAGTTTTTAACTGAAGATATTGCCTTTTTCACCGTAGCCCTCTATAGCCTTCCAAATATCACTTTGCCAATTCCACAAGAACAGTCTTAGCGAAAAACTTCTTGAAGGGAAAGCAGTAACTCTGTTACATGAATTAACAGAACACAAAACAGTTTCTCCGAAAGCTTCTTTCCAGTTTTTAACGGAAGATATTTCCTTTTTCATCACAGTCTTCTATGGGTTTCAAAATATCAGTTTGCAAATTCCAGAAATACAGTCTTAGCGAAAGGCTTCTTGAGGGGAAACCTGTAACACTGTGAGATGAATTAACAGAACACAAAGCAGTTTCTCAGAAAACTTCTTTGCAGTTTTTAAATGAAGATATCTCCTTTTTCACCATAACCCTCGATGAGTTTAATTATCGCTTTGCAAATTTCACAAGAAAAGTCTCAAGACTTGTAGAGGGGAAAGCTGTAACTCGGTGAGATGAATTAACAGAACACAAAGCAGGTTCTCAGAAAGCTTCTTTCCAGATTCAAAGTAAAGATATTTCCTTTTTCACAATAGCCCTCTAAGGGCTTCGAAATATGACTTTGCAAATTTCACAAGAACAGTCTTAGTGAACGGTTTCTTGATGGTAAAGCTGTAACTCTTTGAGATGAATTAACAGAATACAAGAGAGTTTCTCAGAAAACTTCTTTCCAGGTTTCAATGAAAGATATTTCCTTTTTCACCATTGCCCTCTAAGGGCTTCCAAATATCACTTTGCAAATTCCACAAGATCAGTCTTAGCGAAAGACTTCTTGAGGGGAAAACTGTAACTCTGTGACATGAATTAACAGAAAACAAAGCAGTTTCTCAGAAAGATTCTTTCCAGTTTTTAACTGAGGATATTTCCTTTTTCACCAAAGACCCCTAAAGGCTTCCAAATATCACTTTACAAATTTCAAAAGAACAGTCTTAGTTAACGGCTTCTTGAGGGAAAACCTGTAACACTGTGAGATGAATTAACACAACACAAAGCAGTTTCCCAAAAAGCTTCTTTCCAGTTTTAACTGAAGATATTTTCTTTTTCACCATAGAACTCTATGGGCTTCCAAATATCACTTTGCAAATTCCATAAGAACAGTTTTAGGGAATGGCTTCTTGAGGGGAAAGCTGAAAGTCTGTGGGATGAATTAACAGAACACAAAGCAGATTCTCAGAAAGCTTCTTTTCAATTTTTTTCTTAGGATACTTCCTTTTCCACCATAACCCTCTGTGGGCTTCCAAATATCACTTCGCAAATTCCATAAGAACAGTCTTAGCGAAAGGTTCTTGAGGGGAAAGCTGTAACTCTGTGAGAGGAATTAAGAGAACACAAATCAGTTTCTCAGAAAGCTTCTTTCCAGTTTTTAACTGAAGATATTTCGTTTTTCACCGTAGCCCTCTATGGGCTTCCGAATATCACTTTGCAAATTATAAAAGAACATTCTTAGTGAATGGCTTCTTGAGGGGAAAGTTGTAACTCTGTGAGATGAATTAACAGAACATAAAGCAGTTTCTCAGAAATCTTCTTTGCAGTTTTTAACGGAAGATATTTCATTTTCACCATAGACCTCTATGGGCTTTCAAATATCACTTTGTAAATTCTACTAGAACAGTCTTAGCGAAAGGTTTCTTGAGGGGAAAGCTGTAACTCTGTGAGGTGCATTAACAGACCACAAAGCGGTTTCTCCGAGGGCTTCTTTTCAATTTTAATCTTAGGATGATTTCTTCTTCACCATAGCCCTCAATGGGCTTCCAAATATCACTTTGCAAATTCCTCAAAAGCAGTCTTAGGGAATGGCTTTTTGAGAGGAAAGCTGTAACTCTATAAGATAAATTAACAGAACACAAAGCAGTTTCTCAGAAAGCCTGTTTCCATTTTTTTACGGAAGATATTTCCTTTTTCACAATAGCTCACTATGGGCTTCCAAATATCACTTTGTAAATTACACAAGAACACTCTTAGTGAAATGCTTCTTGAGGGGAGAGCTGTAACTCTGTGAGATGAAATAACATAACAAAAAGCAGTTTCTCAGAAAGCTACTTTTCAATTTTTATCTTAGGATATTTCCTTTTCCACCATAGCCCTCTGTGGGCTTCCAAATATCACTTTGCAAATTCCTCAAAACAATCTTAGCGAAAGGCTTCTTGAGGGTAAAGCTGTAACTTTGTGAGATGCATTAGCAGAACACAAAGCAGTTTCTCAGAAAGAGTCTTTTCAATTTTTATCATAGGATATTTCCTTTTTCACCATAGCCCTCCTAGGGCTTCCAAATATCACTTTCCAAATTCCACAAGAACAGTCTTAGCGAAAGTCTTCCTGAGGGGGAAGCTGTAACACTCTGAGATGAATTAACAGAACACAAAGCACTTTTTCAGAAAACTTCTTTCCAGTTTTTAACTGAAGCTATTTTCTTTTTCACCATAGCCCTCTATGGGCTTCAAAATATCACTTTGTAAATTCCACAAGAACAGTATTAGCAAAAGGCTTCTTTAGGGGAAAGCTGTAACCCTGTGAGATGATTTAACAGAACACAAAGCAGTTTCTCAGAAAGCTTCTTTTCAGTTTTTATCTTAGGATATTTCGTTTTTCACCGTAGCCCTCTATGGGCTTCCAAATATCACTTTGCAAATTCCACAAGTACAGTCTTAGCGAATGGCTTCTTGAGGGGAAAGCTGTAACCCTATGAGATGAATTAACAGAACACAAAGCAGTTTCTCAGAAAGCTTCTTTTCAGTTTTTAACTACAGATATTTCCTTTTTCACCATAGCTCTCTAAGGGCTTCCAAATATCACTTTGCAATTTCCACAAGAACAGTCTTAGCGAAAGGCTTCTTAAGGGGAAAGCTGTAACTCTGTGAGATGTATTAACAGATCTCAAAGCAGTTTCTCAGAAACTTCTATCCAGTTTTTAGTGGAAGATATTTCCTTTATCCCCGTAGCCATCTAAGGTCTACCAAATATCACTTTGCAAATTCCATAAGAACAGTCTTAGCGAAAGGCTTCTTGTGCGGAAAGCTGTAACTCTTTGAGATGAACTATCATAACACAAATCAGTTTCTCAGAAAGCTTTTTTCCAGTTTTTAACTGAAGATATTTACTTTTTCACCATAGACCTCTTTAGGCTACCAACTATCACTTTGCAAATTTCACAACACCACTTTAGCGAAAGGCTTCTTTAGGGGAAAGCTGTAACTCTGTGTGATGAATTAACAGAACAAAAAGAAGGTTCTCAGAAAGCTTCTTGTCAGTTTTTATCTTACAATATTTCCTTTTTCAACATGGCCCTCTATGGGCTTCCAAATATCACTTTGCAAATTCCACAAGAACAGTCTTAGCGAATGGCTTCTTGAGGGGAAAGCTGTAACTCTGTGAGATGAATTAACAGAAAAGAAATCAGTTTCTCAGAAAGCTTCTTTTCAGTTTATAACTGAAGATATTTCCTTTATCACCATAGCCCTCTATGGGCTTCCAAATATCACTTTGCATATTCCACAAGAACAGTCTTAGCGAAAGGCTTCTTCAGTGTCAAGCTGTTACTGTGTGAGATGAATTAACAGAACACAAAGCAATTTCTCATAAAGCTTCTTTTCAGTTTTTTTCTTGGGATATTTCCTTTTTCACCATAGCACTCTATGGGCTTCCAAATATCACTTTGCAAATTCCACAAGAACAGTCTTAGCGAAAGACTTCTTGACGGGAAAGCTGTAACACTGTGAGATGAATTAACGGAAAATGAAGCAGTTTCTCAGAAAGCTTCTCTCCAGTTTTTAACTGAGGATATTTCCTTTTTCACCTTAGGACTCTGTGAGCTTCGAAATATCACTTTGCAAATTCCACAAGAACAACCTTAGCGAAAGGATTCTTGAGGGGTAAGCTGTAACTCTGTGAGATGAATTAGCAGAACATAAAGCAGTTTCTCAGAAATCTTCTTTGCAGATTTTAATGGAAGATATCTTATTTTCACCCTAGCCCTCTATGGGCTTCCAAGTATCACTTTGCCAATTCCACAAGAACAGTCTTAGCGAAAGGCTTCTTGAGGGGAAAGATGTAACTCTGTGAGATGAATTATCAGAACACAAAGCAGTTTCTCAGAAATCTTCTTTGCAGTTTTTAACTGAAGATATTTCCTTTTTCACCATAGCCCTCCATGGGCTACAAAATATCACTTTGCAAATTTACAAGAACAGTCTTAGTGAACGGCTTCTTGAGGGGAAACCTGTAACTCTGTGAGATATATTAACAGAACACAAAGCAGTTTCTCGGAAAACTTCTATCCTGTTTTTAACGGAAGATATTTCCTTTTTCACCATAGCCCTCTATGGGCTTCCATATATCACTTTGTAAATTCAACAAGAACAGACTTATCGAAAGGCTTCTTGAGGGGAAAGCTGTAACTCTGTGAAATGAATTAAGAGAACACAAAGCAGTTTCTCAGAAATCTTCTTTGCAGTTTTCAACTGAAGATATTTCCTTTTTCAACATAGGCCTCTGTGTGTTTAAAATATCACTTTGCAAATTTCACAAGAACAGTCTTAGTGAACGACTTCTTGAGGGGAAAGCTGTAACTCTGTGAGATGAATTAACGGATCACAGAGCAGTTTCTCAGAAAGCTTCTTTTCAGTTTTTAACTGAAGATATTTCCTTTTACACCATAGCCCTCTAAGGGCTTCCAAATATCACTCTGCCAATTCCACAAGAACACGTTAGCGGAAGACTTCTTGAGGGGAAAGCTGTAACTCTGTGAGATGAATTAACAGAACACAAAGCAGTGTCTCAGAAATGTTCCTTGCAGTTTTTAACTGTAGATATTTCCCTTTTCACCATAGCCCTCTAAGGGCTTTAAATATCACCTTGCTAATTTCCCAAGAACAGTCTTAGTGAACGGCTTCTTGAGGGGAAAGCTGTAACTCTGTGAGATGAATTAACAGAACACAAAGCAGTTTCTCAGAAAGCTCCTTTCCAGTTTTTAAAGGAAGATATTTCCTTTTTCACCATAGCCCTCTATGGGCTTTCAAATATCACTTTGTAAATTACACAAGAAGAGTCTTAGCGAAAGGCTTCTTGAGGGAAAAACTGTATCTGTGTGAGATGAGATAACAGAACACAAAGCACTTTCTCAGAAATCTTCTTTGCAGTTTTTACCTGAAGATATTTCCTTAAACACCATAGCCCTCCGGGGACTTCCAAATATCACTTTAAAAATTCCACAAGAACAGTCTTAGTGAAAGGCTTCTTGAGGGGAAACATATAACTCTGTGAGATGAATTAACAGAATTCAAAGCCGTTTCTCAGAAACCTTCTTTGCAGTTTTTAACTGAAGATATTTCCTTTTTCACTAGAGCCCTCCATGGGCTTCCAAATATCACTTTGCAAATTTCACAAGAACAGACTTTGTGAACGGCTTCTTGAGGGGAAAGCTGTAACTCTGTGAGACGTATTAACAGAACACAAAGCAGTTTCTCAAAAAGCTTCCTTCCAGTTTTTAACGGAAGATATTTCCTTTTACACCATAGCTCTCTATGACCTTCCGAATATCACTTTGCAAATTCCACAAGAACAGTCTTATCGAAAGGCTTCTTGAGGGAAAAAATGTATCTCTGTGAGATGCATTAACAGAACACAAAGCAGTTTCTCACAAAGCTTCTTTTCAGTTTTTATCTTTGGATATTTCCCTTTTCACCATAGCTCTCTATGGGCTTCCAAATATCACTTTGCAAATTCCACAAGAAGAGTCTTAGCGAAAGGCTTCTTGAGGGGAAAGCTGTAACTCTTTAAGATGAATTAACAGAACACAAAGCAGTTTGTCAGAAATGTTCTTTGCAGTTTTTAACGGAAGATATTTCATTTTCACCATAGACCTCTATGGGCTTTCAAATATCACTTTGAAAATTACACAAGAAGAGTCTTAGCGATAGGCTTCTTGAGGGAACAGCTGTATCTGTGTGAGATGAGCTTACAGAACACAAAGCACTTTCTCAGAAATCTTCTTTGCAGTTTTTACCTCAAGATATTTCCTTAAACACCATAGCCCTTCAGGGGCTTCCAAATAGTACTTTGAAAATTTCACAAGAACAGTCTTAGCGAAAGGCTTCTTGAGGGGAAACATGTAACTCTGTGAGATGAATTAACAGAATACAAAGCCGTTTCTCAAAAACCTTCTTTGCAGTTTTCAACTGAAGATATTTCCTTTTTCACTAGAGCCCTCCATGGGCTTCCAAACATCACTTTGCAAATTTCACAAGAACAGACTTGGTGAACGGCTTCTTGAGGGGAAAGCTGTAACTCTGTGAGACGTATTAACAGAACACAAAGTAGGTTCTCTAAAAGCTTCTTTCCAGTTTTTAACGGAAGATATTTCTTTCTTCACCATAGCTATCTATGACCTTCCGAATATCACTTTGCAAATCCCACAAGAACAGTCTTATCGAAAGGCTTCTTGAGGGGAAAGCTGTATCTCTGCGAGATGCATTAACAGAACACGAAGCAGTTTCTCACAAAGCTTCTTCTCAGTTTTTATCTTTGGATATTTCCTTTTTCACCATAGCTCTCTATGGGCTTCCAAATATCACTTTGCAAATTCCACAAGAAGAGTCTTAGCGAAAGGCTTCTTGAGGGGAAAGCTGTAACTCTCTGAGATGAATTAACAGAACACAAAGCAGTTTCTCAGAAATCTTCTTTGCAGTTTTTAACGGAAGATATTTCATTTTCACCATAGACCTCTATGGACTTCCAAATATCACTTTGCAAATTCCACAAGAACAGTCTTAGCGAAAGCCTTCTTGAGAGGAAAGCTGTAAATCTGTGAGATGCATTAACAAAACACAAAGCGGTTTCTCCGAAGGCTTCTTTTCAATTTTTATCTTAGGATGCTTTCTTCTTCACCATAGCCCACTATGGGCTTCCAAATATCACTTTGCGAATTCCACAAAAGCAGTCTTAGGGAATGGCTTTTTGAGAGGAAAGCAGTAACTCTGTAAGATGAATTAACAGAACACAAAGCAGTTTCTCAGAAAGCCTCTTTGAGTTTTTTACGGAAGATATTTCCTTTATCACCATAGCCCTCTATGGGCTTCCAAACATCACTTTGCAAATTACACAAGAACAGTCTTAGTGAAAGGCTCCTTGAGGGGAAAGCTGTAACTCTGTGAGATGAATTAACATAACACAAAGCAGTTTCTCAGAAAGCTTCTTTACAGTTGTTAACGGAAGATATTTAATTTTTCACCATAGCCCGCTATGGACTTCCAAATATCTCTTTGCAAACTCCACAAGAACATTCTTAGTGAAAGGCTTCTTCAGGGGAGGATGTAACACTGTGAGATGAATTAACAGAACACAAAGCAGTTTCTCAGAAAGCCTCTTTCCAGTTTTTAACTGAAGATATTTCCTTTTTCACCATAGCCCTCTTTGGGCTTCCAACTATCACTTTGCAAATTTCAAAACACCACTTTAGCGAAGGCTTCTTTAGGGGAAAGCTGTAACTCTGTGTGATGAATTAACAGAACACAAAGCAGGTTCTCAGAAAGCTTCTTGACAGTTTTTATCTTACGATATTTCCTTTTTCAACATGGCCCGCTAAGGGTTTCCAAATATCACTTTGCAAATTCCACAAGAACAGTCTCAGCGAAAGGATTCTTGAGGGGAAAGGTGTAACTCTGTGAGATGAATTAACAGAACACAAAGCACTTTCTCAGAAAGCTTCTTTTCAGTTTTTAACTGAAGATATTTCCTTTTCAACCATAGCCCTCTAAGGGCTTCCAAATATCACTTCCAAATTCGACAAGAACAGTGTTAGCGAAAGGCTTCCTGAGGGGGAAGCTGTAACACTCTGAGATGAATTAACAGAACACAAAGCACTTTTTCAGAAAGCTTCTTTCCAGTTTTTAACTGAAGCTATTTCCTTTTTCACCATAGGCCTCTAAGTGCTTCCAAATATCACTTTGCAAATTCCACAAGAACAGTCTTAGCGAAAGGCTTTTTGAGGCGAAAGCTGTAACTCTGTGAGATCAATTAACAGAACACAAAGCAGTTTCTCAGAAAGCTTCTTTTTAATTTTTATCTTAGGATATTTCCTTTTCCCCCATTGTCCTCTGTGGGCTTCCAAATATCACTTTGAAAATTACACAAGAACAGTCTTAGCGAAAGGCTTCTTGAGGGGAATACTGTAACTCTGTGAGATGCATTAACAGAACACAAAGCAGTTTCTCAGAAAGCTTCTTTTTAATTTTTATCTTAGGATATTTCCTTTTCCCCCATTGTCCTCTGTGGGCTTCCAAATATCACTTTGAAAATTACACAAGAACAGTCTTAGCGAAAGGCTTCTTGAGGGGAATACTGTAACTCTGTGAGATGCATTAACAGAACACAAAGCAGTTTCTCAGAAAGCTTCTTTTCAATTGTTATCTGAGGATATTTCCTTTTTCACCATAGCCCTCTATGGGCTTCCATATATCACTTTGCAAATTCCACAAGAACAGTCTTAGGGAATGGTTTCTTGAGGGGAAAGCTGTAACTCTGTGAGATGAATTAACAGAACACATAGCAGTTTCTCAGGAAGCTTCTTTTCAGGTTTTAACTGAAGATATTTCCTTTTTCAAAATAGCCCTCTAAGGGCTTCCAAATATCACTTCCCAAATTCCACAAGAACAGACTTAGCGAATGGTTTCTTAAGGAGAAAGCTGTAACTCTGTGAGATGAATTAACAGACCACAAAGGAATTTTTCAGAAAGATTCTTTCCAGTGTTTAACGGAAAATATTTCCTTTTTCACCATATCCCTCTACGGGCTTCCAAATATCGCTTTGCAAATTCCACAAGAACAGTCCTAGCGAAAGACTTCTTGAGGGGAAAGCCGTAACTCTGTGAGATGAAGTAACAGAATACAAAGCAGTTTCTCAGAAAGCTTCTTTCCAGTATTTAACTGAAGATATTTCCGTTTTCACCATAGCCCTCTTTAGGCTTAAAAAATCACTTTGCAAATTCCACAAGAACAGCCTTAGCGAAAGGTACTTGAGGGGCAAGCTGTAAATTTGTGAGTTAACTAACAGAATACAAAGCAGTTTCTCAGAAGCTTCTTTAATGTTTTTGCCTTAGGATACTTCCATTTTCACCATAGCCGTCTAAGGGTTTCGAAATATCACTTTGCAATTTCCACAAGAACAGTCTTAGCGAAAGGCTTCCTGAGGGGAAAGCTGTAACTCTGTGAGATGAATTAACAGAACACAAGAAGTTTCTCAGAAAGCTTCATTTCAGTTTTTATCTTAGGATATTTCCTTTTTCACCATAGCTCTCTATGGGCTTCCAAATATCACTTTGCAAATTCCACGAGAACAGTCTTAGCGAAAGGCTTCTTGAGGGGAAAGCTGTAAGTCTGCGGGATGAAGTAACAGAACATAAAGCAGTTTCTCAGAAACCTTCTTTCCAGTTTTTAACGGAAGAAATTTCCTTTTTCACCATATCCCTCTATAGGCTTCCAAATATCACTTTGCAAATTCCACAAGAACAGTCTTAGCGAAATGCCACTTGAGAGGAATGCTGTAACTCTGTGAGTTGAATTAAGAGAACACAAAGCAGTTTCTCAGAAACCTTCTTTCCAGTTTGTAACAGAAGATATTTCCTTTTTCACCACAGCTCTCTAAGGGCTTCCAAATATCACTTTGCAAATCCCACAAGAACAATCTTAGCGAAAGAGTTCTTGAGGGCAAAGCTGTAGCTCTGTGAGATTAATTAACAGAACACAAGGCAGTTTCTCAGAAAGCTTCTTTCCAGTTTTTAACTGAAGATATTTCCTTTTTCACCATAACCCTCTATGGGCTTCCAAATATCACTTTGCAAATTTCACTAGAACAGTCTTAGTGAATGGATGCTTGAGGGTAAATCTCTAACTCTGTGAGATGAACTAACAGAAAACAAAGCAGCTTCTGAGAAAGCTTCTTTTCGGTTTTTCTCCTGGGATATTTCCATTTTCACCATAGCCCTTTATGGGCTTTCAAATATCACCTTGCAAATTCCACAAGAAGAGTCTTAGCGAAAGGCTTCTTGAGGGAAAAGCTGTAACTCTGTGAGATGAATTAACAGAACACAAAGCAGTTTCTCAGAAAGCTTCTTTCCAGTTTTTAACGGAAGATATTTCCTTTTTCACCATAGCACTCTATGGTCTCCCAGATATAACATTGCAAATTTCACAAGAACAGACTTAATCAACGGCCTCTTGAGGGGAAAGCTTTAACTCTGTGAGATGAACTAACAGAACACAAAGCAGTTTCTCAGACAGCTTCTTTTCGGTTTTTATCTTAGGATATTGCCATTTTCACCGTAGCCCTTAGGAGCTTCCAAATATCACTTAGCAAATTCCAGAAGAACAGCCTTAGCGAAAGGCTTCTTGACACAAAAGCTGGAACTCTGTGACATGAATTAACAGAACACAAAGCAGTTTCTCAGAAAGTTCTTTACAGTTGTTAACGGAAGATAGTTCCTTTTTCAACATAGCCCTCTATGGATTCCAAATATCACCTTTCAAATACCACAAGAACAGTCTTAGCGAATGGTTTCTTGTGGAGAATGCTGTAACTCTGTGAGATGAATTAACAGACCACAAAGCAGTTTTTCAGAAAGATTCTTTCCAGTGTTTAACGGAAAATATTTCCTTTTTCAGCATACCCCTCTATGGGCTTCCAAATATCACTTTGCACATTCTACAAGAGCACTCTTAGCGAAAGGCTTCTTGAAGGGAAAGCTGTAACTCTGTGAGATGAAGTAACAGAATACAAAGCCGTTTCTCAGCAAGCTTCTTTCCAGTTTTTAACGGAAGATATTTCCTTTTTCACTATAGCCCTCTATAGGCTTAAAAAATCACTTTGCAAATTCCACAAGAACAGCCTTAGCGAAAGGCTTCCTGAAGAGAAAGCTGTAACTCTGTGAGATCAATTATCAGAACAGAAAGCAGTTTCTCAGAAAGCTTCTTTTCAGTTTTTATCTTAAGACATTTCCTTTTCACCATAGCCCTCTATGGGCTTCCAAATAACACCTTGCAAATTAGACAAGAACAGTCTTAGCGAAAGGCTTCTTGAGGGAAAGCTGTAACTTTGTGACATGAATTAAAAGAACACAAAGCAGTCTCTCGGAAAGCTTCTTTCCAGTTTTCAACTGAATATATTTTAATTTTCACCATGGCACATTATGGGCTTCCAAATATCACTTTGCAAATTCCACAAGAACAGTCTTTGCCAAAGGCTTCTTGAGGGGAAAGGTCTAACACAGTATGATGAATAAGCAGAACACAAAGCAGTCTCTCAGAAAGTTTCTTTCCCGTTTTTCACTGAAGATATTTCCTTTTTCACCATAGCCCTCTATGGGCTTCCAAATATCACTTTGCAAATCCCACAAGGAGAGCCTTAGCGAAAGGCTTCTTGAGGGGAAAGCTGTAACTCTGTGAGATGAATTAACAGAACACAAGTCAGTTTCTCATAAAGCTTCTTTCCAGTTTTTAAAGGAAAATATTACCTTTTCCACAATAGCCCTCTATGGGCTTCCTAATAACACTTTCCAATTTTCACAAGAACAGTCATAGTGAACGGCTTCTTGAGTGGAAAGCTGTAACGCTGAGAGATGAATTATCAGAACACAAGGCAAATTTCACAAGAACAGTCTTAGTGAACGGCATCTTGAGGGGCAAGCTGTAACTCTGTAAGATGAACTAACAGAACACAAAGTAGTTTCTCAGAGAGCTTCTTTTCAGTTTTTATCTTAAGATATTTCCTTTTTCACCATAGCCCTCTATGGGCTTCTAAATATCACTTCCCAAATTGCACAAGAACAGTCTTAGCGAAAGGCTTCTTGTAGGGAAAGCTGTAACTCTGTGAGATGAATTAAAAGAACACAAAGCAGTTTCGCAGAAAGCTTCTTTCCAGTTTTTAACTGAAGATATTTCCTTTTTCATCATAGCCCTCTATGGGCTTTCAAATATCACTTTGCAAATTCCACAAGAACAGTCTCAGCAAAAGGCTTCCTGAGGAGAAAGCTGTAACTCTGTGAGATGAATTAACGGAACACAAAGCACTTTCTCAGAAAGCTTCTTTTCAGTTTTTAACTGAAGATATTTCCTTTTCAACCATAGCCCTCTAAGGGCTTCCAAATATCACTTCCAAATTCGACAAGAACAGTGTTAGCGAAAGGCTTCCTGAGGGGGAAGCTGTAACACTCTGAGATGAATTAACAGAACACAAAGCACTTTTTCAGAAAGCTTCTTTCCAGTTTTTAACTGAAGCTATTTCCTTTTTCACCATAGGCCTCTAAGGGCTTCCAAATATCACTTTGCAAATTCCACAAGAACAGTCTTAGCGAAAGGCTTTTTGAGGCGAAAGCTGTAACTCTGTGAGATCAATTAACAGAACACAAAGCAGTTTCTCAGAAAGCTTCTTTTCAATTTTTTTCTTAGGATATTTCCTTTTCCACCATAGTCCTCTGTGGGCTTCCAAATATCACTTTGAAAATTCCACAAGAACAGTCTTAGTGAAAGGCTTCTTGAGGGGAATACTGTAACTCTGTGAGATGCATTAACAGAACACAAAGCAGTTTCTCAGAAAGCTTCTTTTCAATTTTTATCTTAGGATATTTCCTTTTTCACCATAGCCCTCTATGGGCTTCCATATATCACTTTGCAAATTCCACAAGAACAGTCTTAGGGAATGGTTTCTTGAGGGGAAAGCTGTAACTCTGTGAGATGAATTAACAGAACACATAGCAGTTTCTCAGGAAGCTTCTTTTCAGGTTTTAACTGAAGATATTTCCTTTTTCACCATAGCACTCTAAGGGCTTCCAAATATCACTTCCCAAATTCCACAAGAACAGTCTTAGCGAAAGGTTTCTTAAGGAGAAAGCTGTAACTCTGTGAGATGAATTAACAGACCACAAAGGAATTTTTCAGAAAGATTCTTTCCAGTGTTTAACGGAAAATATTTCCTTTTTCACCATATCCCTCTACGGGCTTCCAAATATCGCTTTGCAAATTCCACAAGAACAGTCCTAGCGAAAGGCTTCTTGAGGGGAAAGCCGTAACTCTGTGAGATGAAGTAACAGAATACAAAGCAGTTTTTCAGAAAGCTTCTTTCCAATATTTAACTGAAGATATTTCCTTTATCACCGTAGCCCTCTTTAGGCTTAAAAAATCACTTTGCAAATTCCACAAGAACAGCCTTAGCGAAAGGTACTTGAGGGGCAAGCTGTAAATTTGTGAGTTAACTAACAGAATACAAAGCAGTTTCTCAGAAAGCTTCTTTACTGTTTTTGCCTTAGGATACTTCCATTTTCACCATAGCCGTCTAAGGGTTTCGAAATATCACTTTGCAATTTCCACAAGAACAGTCTTAGCGAAAGGCTTCCTGAGGGGAAAGCTGTAACTCTGTGAGATGAATTAACAGAACACAAGAAGTTTCTCAGAAAGCTTCTTTTCAGTTTTTAACGGAAGATATTTCCTTTTTCACTGTAGCCCTCTATCGGCTTCCAAATATCACCTTACAAATTCCACAAAGCATTCTTAGCGAAGGGCTTCTTGAGGGGAAATCTGTAACTTCGTGAAATGAATTAACAGGACACAAGGCAGTTTCTCAGATAGCTTCTTTCCAGGTTTTAACGGGAGATGTTTCGTTTTTCACCAAAACCCTCTACGGGCTTCCAAATATCACTTTCCAAATTCCACAAGAACAGTCTTAGCGAAAGCCTTCTTGAGGGGAAAGCTGTAACTCTGTGAGATGAATAAACAGAACACCAAGTAGTTTCTCAGAAAGATTCTTTTCAGTTTTTAACTGAAGATATTTCCTTTTTCACCCTAGCCCTTGATGGGCTTCCAAATACCACTTTGCAAATGCCACCATAACAGTCTTAGCGAAAGTCTTCTTTAGTGGAAAGCTGTAACTCTGTGAGATGAATTAACAGAACACAAAGCAGTTTCTCAGAAAGCCTCCTTTCAGTTTTTAATGGAAGATATTTCCTTTCTCACCATAGCCTTCTATGGGCTTCCAGATATCACCTTGCAAATTCCACAAGAACAGTCTTAGTGATGGGCTTCTTGAGGGGAAAGCTACAATTCCGTGAGATGAATTAAGAGAACACAATGCCGTTTCTCGGAAAGCTTCTTTTCGGTTTTTATCGTAGGATATTTCCTTTTTCACCATAGCCCTCTATGGGCTTCCAAATATCACTTTTCAAATTCCACAAGAACAGTCTTAGAGAAAGGCTTGTTGAGGGGAAAGCTGTAAGTCTGTGAGATGAATTAACAGAACAGAAAGTAGTTTCTCAGAAAGTTTCTTTTCAGTTTTTGTTTTAGGATCTTTCCTTTTCCACCATAGTCCTCTAGGGACTGCCAAATATCACTTTCCAAATTCCACAAGAGCAATCTTAGCGAAAGGCTTCTTGAGGGGAAAGCTGTAACTCTCTGAGATGAATTAAGAGAACACAAAGCAGTTTCTCAGAAAGCTTCTTTCCAGTTTTTAACTGAAGATATTCCCTTTTTCACCACAGCCCTCTAAGGACGTCCAAATATCACTTTGCAAATTGCACAAGAAAAGAATTAGCGAAAGGCTTCTTGAGGGGAAAGCTGCAACACTGTGAGATGAATTAACAGAACAGAAAGCAGATTCTCAGAAACCTTCTTTGCAGTTTTTAACTGAAGATATTTCCTTTTTCACCACAGCCCTATATGGGCTACCAAATATCTTTTTGCGAATTTCACAAGAACAGTATAGTGAACGACATCTTGAGGGGAAAGCTGAAACTCTGTGAGATGAATTAGCAGAACACAAAGCAGGTTCTCAGAAAGCTTCTTTTCACGTTTTATATAGGATATTTCCTTTTTCACCATAGCTCTCTAAGGGCTTTCAAATATCACTTTGAAAATTCCACAACAACAGTCTTAGGGAGAGGCTTCTTGAAGGGATAGCTGTAATTCTGTGGGATGAATTAACAGAACACAAAGCAGTTTCTCAGAAAGCTTCTTTCCAGTTTTTAACTGAAGATATTTCCTTTTTCACCATAGCCCAGCATGGGCTTCCAAATATCACATTGCAAATTCCAAAAGAACTGTCTTAGGGAAAGGCTTCTTGAGGGGAAAGCTGTAACTGTGTGAGATGAATTAACAGAACACAAAGCAGTCTCTCTGAAGGCTTCTTTCCAGGTTTTAACGGAAGATGGTTCCTTTTTAACCGTAGCCCTCTATGGGCTTCCAAATATCACTTTGCAAATTCCACGAGAACTGTTTTAGCGAAAGGCTTCTGGAGGGGAAAGATGTAAGACTGGGAGATGAATTAAGAGAACACAATGTAGTTTTTCATAAAGCTTCTTTTCAGTATTATCTTAGGATATTTCCTTTTTCACCATAGCCCTCTATGGTATTCTAAGTATCACTTTCCAATTTACACTAAACAGTCTAAGCGAAAGGCTTCTTGAGGGGAAAGCTGTAACACTGTGAGTTGAATTATCAGAACACAAAGCAGTTGGTCAGAAAGCATATTTCCAGTTTTTAACGGAAGATATTTAATTTTTCACCATAGCCCTCTATGAGCTTCCAAAAATCACTTTGCAAATTCCACAAAAACAGTCTTAGCGAAAGACTTCCTGAGGGGAAAGCTGTAACTCTGTGAGATGAATTTACAGAACACAAAGCAGTTTCTCAGAAAGCTTCTTTTCAATTTTTAACTGAAGATATTTCCTTTTTCATCATAGACCTCTATGGCCTTCAAAATATCACTTTGCTAATTCCACAAGAACAGTATTAGCGAAAAGCTTCTTCAGGGGAATGCTGTAACTCTGTGAGATGAATTTACAGAACACAAAGCAGTTTCTTAGAAAGCTTCTTTAGAATTTTTAACGGAAGATATTTCCTTTTTCACCATAGCCCTCTATGGGCTTCCAAATATCACTTTGCAAATTCCACAAGAACAGTCTTAGAGAAAGGCTTGTTGAGGGGAAAGCTGTAAGTCTGTGAGATGAATTAACAGAACAGAAAGTAGTCTCTCAGAAAGTTTCTTTTCAGTTTTTGTTTTAGGATCTTTCCTTTTCCACCATAGTCCTCTAGGGACTGCCAAATATCACTTTCCAAATTCCACAAGAGCAATCTTAGCGAAAGGCTTCTTGAGGGGAAAGCTGTAACTCTCTGAGATGAATTAAGAGAACACAAAGCAGTTTCTCAGAAAGCTTCTTTCCAGTTTTTAACTGAAGATATTTCCTTTTTCACCACAGCCCTCCAAGGACGTCCAAATATCACTTTGCAAATTGCACAAGAAAAGAATTAGCCAAAGGCTTCTTGAGGGGAAAGCTGTAACTCTCTGAGATGAATTAAGAGAACACAAAGCAGTTTCTCAGAAAGCTTCTTTCCAGTTTTTAACTGAAGATATTTCCTTTTTCACCACAGCCCTCTAAGGACGCCCAAATATCACTTTGCAAATTGCACAAGAAAAGAATTAGCGAAAGGCTTCTTGAGGGGAAAGCTGTAACTGTGTGAGATGAATTAAGAGGACACAAAGCCGTTTCTCAGAAAGCTTCTTTCCTGTTTTTAACAGAAGATGTTCCCTTTTTCACCACAGACCTCTATGGGCTTCCAAATATCACTTTGCAAATTACACAAGAACCGTCTTAGCGAAAGGCTTCTTGAGGGAAAAACTGTAACTCTGTGAGATGAATTAACAGAACACAAAGCAGTTTCTCAGAAAGCTTCTTTTCAATTTTTATCTTAGGATATTTCCTTTTTCTCCATAGACCTCTATGGGCTTCCAAATATCACTTTGCAAATTCCACAACAATAGTCTTACCAAAGGCTTCTTGAGGGGGAAGCTGTAACTCTGTGAGATGAATTAACAGACCACAAAGCAGTTTCTCAGGGAGTTCTTTCCAGTTTTTACTGAAGATATATCATTTTTCACCATTGACGTCTATGAGCTTTCAAATATCACTTTGCAATTTCCACAAGAACAGTATTAGAGAAAGGCTTCTTGACGGGAAAGCTGTAATCAGAAAGCTTTTTCCGAGTTTTTAACAGAAGATATTTCCTTTTTCACCATAGCCCTCCATGGGCTTCCAAATATCACATTGCAAATTCTACAAAAACAGTCTTAGCGAAAGACTTCTTGAAGGGAAAGCTGTAAATCTGCGATATGAATTAACAGAACACAAAGCAGTTTCTCAGAAAGCTTCTTTTCAGTTTTTATCTCAGGATATTTCCTTTTTCACTCTACCCTTCTATGGGCTTCTAAATATCACTTTCCAAATTCCAGAAGAACAGTCTTAGCGAAAGGCTTCTTGAGTGGAAAGCTGTAACTCTGTGAGATGAATTAACAGAGCACAAAGCAGTTTCTCAGAAAGCTTCTTTCCAGTTATTAACTGAAGATATTTCCTTTTTCACCATAGCCCTCTATGGGCTTCGAAATATCACCTTACAAATTCCACAAAACATTCTTAGCGAAATGCTTCTTGAGGGGAAATGTGTAACTCTGTGAAATGAATTAACAGGACACAAAGCACCTTCTCAGAAAGCTTCTTTCCAGTTTTTAACGGAAGATGTTTTCTTTTTCACCAAAGCCCTCTACGGGCTTCCAAATATCACTTTACAAATTCCACAAGAACAGACGTAGCAAAAGGCTTCTTGAGGGGAAAGCTGTAACTCTGTGAGGTGAATTAACAGAACACAAAGCAGTATCTAAGAAAGCTTCTTTCCAGTTTTTAACTGAAGATATTTCCTTTTTCACCCTATCCCTCGATGGGTTTCCAAATACCACTTTGCAAATGCCAAAAGAACAGCCTTAGCAAAAGGCTTCTTGAGGGGAAAGCTGTAACTCTGTGAAATGAAATAATAGAACACAAAGAAGTTTCTCAGAAAGCTTCCTTCCAGTTTTCATCTTAGGATATTTCCTTTTTCACCATAGACATCTATGTTCTTCCAAATATCACTTTGCAAATTCCACAAGAACAGACTTATCGAAAAGCTTCTTTTAAGGAAAGCTGTAACTCTGTGAGATGAATTAACAGAACACAAATCAGTTTCTCAGAAAGCTTCTTTCCAGTATTTAACGGAAGATATTTCCTTTTTCAATATAGCCCTCTATGGTCTTCCAAATATCACTTTGCAAATTCCACAAGAACAGTCTTAGCGAAAGGCCTCTTGACGGGAAAGCTGTAACTCTGTGACATGAATTATCAGAACCCCAAGCAGTCTCTGAAAGCTTTTTTCCAGTTTTTAATGGAAGATATTTCCTTTTCCACCATAGCCCTCAATGGGCTTCCAAATATCACTTTGAAAATTCCACAAGAACAGTCTTAGCGAAAAGCTTCTTCAGGGGAAAGCTGTAACACTGTGGGAACAACTAACAGAACACAAAGCAGATTCTTAGAAAGCTTCTTTCCACTTTTGAACGGAAGATACATTCTTTTTCACCATACACCTCTAGGGGATTCCAAATATCACTTTGAAAATTCCACAAGAACAATCTTAGCGAAAGGCTTCTTGAGGGGAAAGCTGTAACTATGTGCGAAGAATTAACAGTACACAAAGCAGTTTCTCAGAAAGCTTCTTTACAGCTTTTAACGGAAAATATTTTCTTTTTCACCATAGCCCTCTATGGGCTTCCAAATATCACTCTGAAAATTCCACAAGAACAGTCTTAGCGAAAGGCTTCTTGATGGGAAAGCAGTAACTCTGTGAGATGAATTAACAGAACACAGAACAGTTTCTCAGAAAGCTTCTTTCCAGTTTTTAACGGAAGATATTTCCATTTTCACCATAGACCTCTATGGGCTTCCAAATATCACTTTGCCAATCCCACAAGAAGAGTCTTAGCGAAAGACTTCTAGAAGGGAAAGGTGTAACTCTGTGAGATGAATTAACAGAACACAAAGCAGTTTCTCAGAAAGCTTCTTTCCACTTTTTAACGGAAGATATTTCCTTTTTCACCATAGCGCTCTATGGGCTTCCAATATCACTTTGCAAAATCCACAAGAAGAATCTTAGAAAATGGCTTCTTGCTGGGAAAGCAGTAACTCTGTGAGATGATTTAACAGAACACAGAGCAGATTCTCAGAAAGCTTCTTTCCAGTTTTTAACGGAAGATATTTCCTTTTTCACCATAGAACTCTATGGGCTTCCAAATATCAGTTTGCAAATTCCACTAGAAGAATCTTCACGAAAGGCTTGTTCAGGGGAAAGCTGTAACTCTGTGAGATGAATTAACAGAACACAAAGTAGTTTCTCAGAATGGTTCTTTTCAGTTTTTATCTTAGGATATTTCCTTTTTCACCTTAGCCCTCTTTGGGCTTGAAAATATCACTATGAAAATTCCACAAGAACAGTCTAAGTGAAAGGCTTCTTGAGGTGAAAGCGGTGACCCTGTGAGATGAATTAACAGAACACAAAGCAGTTTCTCAGAAAGCTTCTTTCCATTTTTTAACGGAAGATATTTCCTTTTTCACCATAGACATCTATGGGCTTCCAAATATCACTTTGACAATTCCACAAGAACAGTCTTAGCGAAAGGCTTCTTGAGGGGAAAGCAGTAACTGTGAGATGTATTAACAGAACACAAAGCAGTTTCTCAGAAAGCTACTTTCCAGTTTTTAAGGGAAGATTTTCCTTTTTCACCATAACCCTCTATGGGCTTCCAAATATCACTTTACAAATTCCACAAGAAGAGTCTTAGTGAAACGCTTCTTGAGAGGAACGCAGTAACTCTGTGAGATGAATTACCAGAACACAAAGCAATTTCTCAGAAAGCTTCTTTCCACTTTTTAACGGAAGATATTTCCTTTTTCACCATAGCCCACTATGGGCTTCCAAATATCACTTTGAAAATTCCACAAGAACAGTCTTAGCCAGAGGCTTCCTGAGGGGAAAGCTGTAACTCTGTGGGATGAATTAACAGAACACAAAACAGTTTCCAGAAAGCTTCTTTCCAGTTTTTAAAGGAAGATATTTCCTTTTCACCATAGCCCTCTTTGGGCTTCCACAAATCACTTTGCAAGTTTCACAACAACAGTCTATGCGAAATTCTTCTTGAGGGGAAAGCTGTAGCTCTGGGAGATAAACTAACAGAACACAAAGCAGTTTCTCACAAAGCTGCTTTCCAGTTTTTAACGGAAGATATTTCCTTTTTCACCCTATTCCTCTATGAGATTCCAAAGATCACTTTGCAACTTCCACAAGAACAGTCTTAGTGAAAGGCTTCTTGAGGGGAAATCTGTAGCTTTGTTAGACGAATTAACAGACAACAAAGCAGTTAATCAGAAAGTTTCTTTCCAGTTTTTAACGGAAGATATTTTCTTTTCACCATATCCCTCTATGGGTTTCCAAATATCACTTTGCAAATTCCACAAGAACAGTCTTAGTGAACAGCTTCCTGAGGGGAAGATATAACTCTGTGAGATGAATTAAGAGAACACAGTGCAGTTTCTCAGAAAGCTTCTTTCCAGTTTTTAATTGAAGATATTTCTGTTTCACCATAGACGTCTAAGGGCTTCCAAATATCACTTTGCAAATTCCACAGGAACAGTCTTAGCAGAAGGCTTCTGGAAGGGAGAGCTGTAACTCTGTGAGATGAATTAACAGAACACAAAGTAGTTTCTCAGAAAGCTTCTTTCCAATTTATATCGGAAGATATTTCCGTTTTCACCACAGCCCTCTATGGGCTTCCAAATATGACTTTAAATATTCCACAAGAACATTCTTAGCGAAGGCTTCTTGTTGGGAAAGCTGTAACTAGGTCAGATGTATAATTAACAGAACACACGGCAGTTTCTCAGATTGTTTCTTTTCAGTGTTTAACTGAAGATATTTCCATTTTCATCATAGCCCTCTATGAGCTTCCAAATATCACTTTGCAAATTCCACAGGAACAGTCTTAGCGAAAGGCTCCTGGAAGGGAAAGTTGTAACTCTGTGAGATGAATTAACAGAACACAAAGCAGTTTCTATGAAAGCTTCTTTTCAGTTTTTATCTTAGGATGTTTCCTTTTTCACCATAGCCCTGAATGGGCTTCGAAATATCACTTTGCAAATTACAAAACAACAGTCTTAGCGAAAGGTTTCTGCAGGGGAAAGCTGTAACTCTCTGACATGAATTAACAGAACACAAAGCAGTTTCTCAGAAAGATTCTTTCCAGTTTTTAACGGAAGATATTTCTTTTTTCACCATAGCCCTCTATGGGCTTCCAAATATCACTTTGGAAATGCCACAAGAACAGTCTTAGCAAAAGACTTCTTGAGGCGAAAGCTGTAACTATGTGAGATAAATTAACAGAACACAAAGCAGTTTCTCAGAAAACTTCTTTCCGGTTTTTAACTGAGGATATTTCCTTTTTCACCATAGCCCTCCATGGGCTTCCAAATATCACTTTGCACATCCCACAAGGACAGTCTTAGCAAAAGGCTCCTAGAGGGGAAAGCTGCAACTCTGTTAGATGAATTAACAGAACACAAAGCAGTTTCTCAGAAAGCTTCTTTCCAGTTTTAACGGAAGGTATTTCCTTTTTAACCATAGCCCTGTGTGGGCTTCCAAATATCACCTTGCAAATTCCACAAGAACAGTCTTAACGAAAGTCTTCTTGAGGGGAAAGCTGTAACACTGTGAGTTGAATTGACAGAACACAAGGCAGTTTTTCAGAAAGCTTCTTATCAGTTTTTATCTTAGGCTATTTCTTTTTCACCATAGCCCTCTAGGGGTTTCCAAATATCACTTTCCAAATTCCACAAAAACAATCTTAGTTAACGGTTTCTTGAGGGGAAAGCTGTAACGTTGTGAGATGAATAAACAGAACACAAAACAGTTTCTCAGAAAGCTTCTTTCCGGTTTTTAACGGAAAATATTTCCTATTTCACCATAGCCCTCCAGGGGCTTCCAAATTACACTTTGCAAATTCCACAAGAACAGTCTTAGCGAAAGGCTTCTGGAGGGATATGCTGTAACTCTGTGAGATGAATTAACAGAACACAAAGCAGTTTCTCAGAAAGCTTCTTTTCAGTTTTTAACGGAAAATATTTCCTTTTTCACAGTAGCCCTATATAAGATTCCAAATATCACTTTGCAAATTCCACAAGAAGAGTCTTAGCGAAAGACTTCTTGAGGTGAAAGCTGTAACTCTGTGAGATAAATTAACAGAACACAAAGAAGTTTCTCAGAAATCTTCTTTCCGGTTTTTAACCGAAGATATTGCTTTTTCACCATAGCCCTCTAAGGGCTTCCAAATATCACTTTGGAAGTTCCACAAGAACAGTCTTAGCAACAGGCTTCTTGAGGGGAAAGCTGTAACACTCTGAGATGAATTAACAGAACACAAAGCAGCTTCTCAGTAACCATCTTTCTAGTTTCTAATTGAAGGTATTTCCTTTTTCACCATAGCCTTCTATGGGCTTCCAAATATCACTTTGCAAATTTCACAAGAACAGTCTTAGTGAACGGCTTCTTGAGGGTAAAGCTGTAACTCTATGAGATGAACTAACAGAACACAAGGCAGTTTCTCACAAAGCTTCTTTTCGGTTTTTATCTTAGGATATTTCCATTTTCACTATAGCACTCTATGGGCTTCCGAATATCACTTTTCAAATTCCACAAGAACAGTATTAGCGAAAGGCTTCTTAAGGTGAAAGCTCTAACTCTTTGAGATGATTCAACAGAACACAAAGCAGTTTTTCAGAAAGCTTCTTTTCAGTTTCTATCTTAGGCTATTTCCTTTTTAACCGTAGCCTTCTATGGTCCTCCAAGTATCACCTTGCAAAATCCACAAGAACAGTCTTAGCGAAAGGCTTCTGGAAGGGAAAACTCTAATTCGGTGAGACGTATTAACAGAAAACACGCCAGTTTCTCAAGAAGATTCTTTCTCCTTTTTAACGGGAGATATTTCCTTTTTCACCATAGCCCTCTATGGGTTACCAAATATGAATTTGCAAATTGCACAAGAAGAGTCTTATTGAACGGCTCCTTGAGGGGAAAGCTCAAA
Organism: Chlorocebus sabaeus; assembly: GCF_047675955.1. Classification (NCBI taxonomy): domain Eukaryota; kingdom Metazoa; phylum Chordata; class Mammalia; order Primates; family Cercopithecidae; genus Chlorocebus; species Chlorocebus sabaeus. Next base: position 109,893 of record NW_027327871.1, on the reverse strand, counting down.
CTCTGTGAGATGAACTAACAGAACACAAAGCAGTTTCTCAGAAAGCTTCTTTTCGGTTTTTAACGCAAGATATTCCCTTTTTCTCCATAGCCATCTATAGGCTTCGAAATTTCTCTTTGCAAATTCCACAAGAACAGCCTTAGTGAAAGACTACTGCAGGGACAAGCTGTAACTCTGTGAGATGAATTAACAGTACACAAAGCAGTTTCTCAGAAAGCATCTGTTCAGTTTTTATATTAGGATATTTCCTTTTTCACCATAGCCTTCTAAGGGCTCCAAATATCACTTTGCAAATTCCACAAGAAATGTCTTAGCGAAAGGCTTATTGAAGGGAAAGCTGTAACTCTGTGAGTTGAATTAAGAGAACACAAAGTAGTTTCTCAGAAAGATTCTTTCTAGTTTTAAACTGAAGTTATTTCCTTTTTCACCATAGCCCTCTACGGGCTTCCAATATCACATTGCAAATTTCACAAGAACAGTCTTAGTTAACGGTTTCTTGAGGGTAAAGCTGTAACTCTGTGAGATGAACTAACAGAACACAAGGCAGTTTCTCAGAAAGCTTCTTTTCCATTTTTATCTTAGGATATTTCCATTTTCACCATAGCCATCTATGGGCTTCCAAATATCACTTTGCAAATTCCACAAAAACAGCCTTAGCGACAGGCTTCTTGAGGGGAAAGCTGTAACTCTGTGAGTTGATTTAACAGAAAACAAAGCAGTTTCTCAGAAAGCTTCTTTTCAGTTTTTATCTTAGGGTATTTCCTTTTTCACCGTAGCCCTCTAAGGGCTTCGAAATATCACTTTGCAAATTCCACAAGAATGGTATTAGCCAAAGACTTCTGGAGGGGAAAGCTGTAACCCTGTGAGATGAATTAACAGAACACAAAGCAGTTTCTCAGAAATCTTCTTTCCAGTTTTTAACGGAAGATATTTCCTTTTTCACCGTAGCCCTCTCTGGGCTTCCAAATATCACTTTGCAAATTCTACAAGAACAGTCTTAGTGAACGGCTTCTTGAGGGGAAAGCTGTAAATCAGTGAGATGAATTAACAGAACACAAAGCAGTTTCTCAGAAATCTTCTTTCCAGTTTTTATCTTAGGATATTTCCTTTTTCACCATAGCCCTCTATGGGCTTCTAAATATCACTAAGCAAATCCCACAGGAACAGTCTTAGCGAAAGGCTTCTTGTGGAGAAAGCTGTAACTCGGTGAGATATATTAACAGAACACGCGGCAGTTTCTCAGAGTGCTTCTTACTAGTTTTTAAGGGAAGATATTTCCTTCTTCACCATAGCCCACTATGGGCTTCCAAATATCACTTTGAGAATTTCACAGGAACAGTCTTACTGAATGGCTTCTTGAGGGGAAAGCGGTAACACTGTGAGATTAACTAAAAGAACACAAAGCAGTTTCTCAGGAAGCTTCTTCTCGGTTTTTGTCTTAGGATATTTCCTTTTTCACCATAGCCATCTATGGGCTTCAAATTATCACTTTGCAAATTCCACAAGAACAGTCTTAGCGGAAGGTGTTTTCAGGGGAAAGCTCTAATTCTATGAGATGAATTGACAGAACACACAGCAGTTTCTCAGAAAGCTTCTTTTCAGTTTTTAACTGAAGATATTTCCTTTTTCACCGTAGCCCTCTATGGGCTTCCAAATATCACTTTGCAAATACCACAACAGCAGCCTTAGCGAAAGGCTTCTTGAGGGTAAAGCTGTAACTGTGTGAGTTGAATTAACAGAAAACAAAGCAATTTCTCAGAAAGTTTCTTTTCAGTTTTTATCTTAGGATATTTACTTTTTCAACATAGCCCTCAAAAAGCTTCCAAATGTCACTTGTCAAATTCCACAAGAACAGTCTTAGTGAACGGCTCCTTGAGCAGAATGCTGTAACTCTGTGAGATGAACTACCAGAACAGAAAGTAGTTTCTCAGAAAGGTTCTTTTCGGTTTTTATCTTAGGATATTTCCATTTTCACCATAGCCCCCTAAGGGCTTCCAAATATCACTTTGCAAATTCCACAAGAACAGTCTTAGCGAAAGGTTTGCTGAGAGGAAAGTTGTAACTCTGTGAGATGAATTAATAGAACACATAGCAGCTTCTCAGAAAGCTTCTTTCCAGTTTTTATCATAGGATATTTCCTTTTTCACCATAGACCTCTATGGGCTTCCAAATATCACTTTGCAAATTCCACAGGAACAGTCTTAGCGAACGGCTTCTTTAGGGAAAATCTGTAACTCTGTGATATGAATTAACAGAACACAAATCAGTTTCTCAGAAAGCTTCTTTTCGGTTTTTATCTGAGAATATTTCCATTTTCACAGTAGACCTCTATGGGCTTCCAAATATCATTTTGTAAATTACACAAGAGGAGCCTTAGCTGAAGGCTTCTTGAGGGGAAAGTTGTAATTCATTGAGATGAATTAATAAAACACATAGCAGTTTCTAAGAAAGCTTCATTTCAGTTTTTAATGAAAGATATTTCCTTTTTCATCATATCCCTCTATGGGCTTCCAAATATCACTTTGCAAATTCCTCAAGAACAGTCGTATCGAAGTTCTTCTTGAGAGCACAGCTGGAACTGTGTGAGATGTATTAATAGAATACACGGCAGTTTCTCAGAAAGCTTCTTTCCAGTTTTTAACGGAAGATATTTCCTTTTTCACCATAGCCCTCTGCGGGCTTCCAAATATCACGTTGCAAATTCCACAAGAACAGTCTTAGTGATCGGCTTCTTGAGGGGAAAGCTGTAACTCTGTGAGATGTATTAGCAGAACACAAAGGAGTTTCTCAGAAATCTTCTTTCCAGTTTTTAACGAAAGATATTTCCTTTTTCACCATAGCACTCTGCGGGCTTCCGAATATCACGTTGCAAATTCCACAAGAACAATCTTAGCGAAAGGCTTCTGGAGGGGAAATCTATTACTCCGTGAGATCAATTAAGAAAACACAATGCAGTTTCTCAGAAAGCATCTTTTCAGATTTTATCTTAGGATACTTCCTTTTTCACCATAGCCCTCTAGGAGCTTCCAAATATCACTTTGCAAATTCCACAAGAACAGTCTTAACGAAAGGCTTCTTGAGGTGAAAGCTGTAGTCTGTGAGAGGAATTAACAGAACACAAAGATGTCTCTCAGAAAGCTTCTTTCCTGTTTTTAATGGAAGATATTTCCTTTTTCACCATAGCCCTCTACGGGCTTCTAAGATCACTTTGCAAATTCCACAAGAACAGTCTTAGCGAAAGGCTTCTGGAGAGCAAAGATCTAATTCTGTGAGATGAACTAACAAAACACAAAGCAGTTTCTCAGAAAGCTTCTTTTCAGTTTTTAACGGAAGAAATTTCCTTTTTCATCATAGACCTCAATGGGCTTCCAAATTTCACTTTCCAAATTCTACAAGAACAGTCTTAGCGAAAGGCTTCTGGAGGGAAAGCTGTACGTCTGTGAGATGAATTAACAGAACACAAAGCAGTTTCTCAGAAAACTTCTTTTCAGTTTTTATCTTAGGATATTTCCTTTTTCACCATATCTCTCTCTTTGCTTCCAAATATCACTTTGCAAATTCCACAAGAACACTCTTAGCGAAAGCTTTCTTGAAAGGAAAGCTGTAACACTGTGAGATGAAATAAGAGAACCCAAATCCGTTTCTCAGAAAGCTTCTTTCAAGTTTTTAACTGAAGATATTTCCTTTTTCCCCATAGCCCTCCATGGGCTCCAAATATCACTTTTCAAATTCCCCAAGAAGAGTCTTAGCAAAAGGCTTCTTGAGCGGAAAGCTGTAAGTCTGTGAGATCAATTAACAGAACACAAAGCAGTTTCTCAGAAAGCTTCTCTGCATTTTTTAACGGAAGATTCTTCCTTTTTCACCATAGCCCTCTATGGGCTTCCAAATATCACTTTACAAATTCCAGAAGAACAGTCTTATCGAATGCCTTCTTGAGGCAAAAGATGTAACTGTGTGAGATGAATTAACGCAACACAACGCAGTTTCTCAGAAAGCTTCTTCCAGTTTTTAACTGAAGATATTTCCTTTTTCACCATAGCCCTCTATGGGCTTCGAAATCTCACTTTGCAACTTCCAATAGAACAGTCTTAGCAAAAGGCTTCTTGAGGGGCAAGCTGTAACTCTGTGAGATGAATTAACAGAACACAAAGCAGTTTCTCAGAAGGCTCCTTTCCAGTTTTTAAGTGAAGATATTTCCTTTTTCACCATAACTCTCTATGGGCTTCCAAATATCACTTTGCAAATTCCACAAAAACAGCCTTAGCAAAAGGCTTCTTGAGGGGAAAGCTGTAATTCTGTGAGATCAATTAACAGAACACAAAGCAGTTTCTCAGAAAACTTCTTTCCAGTTTTTAAAGGAAGATATTTCCTTTTTCATCATAGCCCTCTATGGTCTTCCAAATATCACTTTGCAAATTCCACAAGAACAGTCGTAGCGTAAGGCTTCTTGACGTGAAAGCTGTAGCTCTGTGAGATGAATGATCAGAACACAACGCAGTTTTTCAGAAAGCTTCTTTCCAGGCTTTAACTGAAGATATTTCTTTTTCACTGCTGACCTCTATGGGCTTCCAAATATCACTTTCCAAATTCCACAAGAACAGTCTTAGCGAAAGGCTTCTTGAGGGGAAAGCTGTAACTCTGTGAGATGAATTAACAGAACACAAAGCAGTTTCTCAGAATGCTTCTTTCCACGTTTTCACGGAAGATATTCCCTTTTTCACCATAGCCCTGTATGGGCTTCCAAATATCCCTTTGCAAATTCCGCAAGAACACTCTTATCGAAAGGCTTCTTGAGGGGAAACCTGTAACTCTGTGAGATGAATTAGCAGAACACAATGCAGTTTCTCAGAAAGCTACTTTCCAGTTTTAAACGGAAGATATTTCTTTTTTCACCAGAGCCCTCTAAGGGCTTCAAATATCACTTTGCAAACACCACAAGAACAGTCGTAGTGAAAGGCTTCTTGAGGGGAAAGCTGTAATTCTGTGAGATGAATTAACAGAACACAAAGCAGTTTCTCAGAAAGCTTCTTTCCCATTGTTAACGGAAAATATTTCCTTTTCACCGTAGCCCTCTATGGGCTTCCAAATATCACTTTGCAAGTTTCACAAGAACAATCTTAGCGAAAGGCTTCTTGAGGGGAAAGCTGCAACTCTGTGAGATGAACTAACAGAAAGCAAAGCCGTTTCTTAGAAAGCTTCTTTCCAGTTTTTAACTGAAGAGATTTCCTTATTCACCATAGCCCTCTATGGGCTTCCAAATATCACTTTGCATATTCACAAGAACAGTCTTAGCGAAAGGCTTCTTGAGGAGAAAGCTGTAACTCTTTGAGATGAATTAACAGGACACAAAACAGTCTCTCAGAAACCTTCTTTCCTGTTTTTAACTTAAGATATTACCTTTTTCACGATAGCCCTCTACAGCCTTCCAAATATCACTTTGCAAATTCCACAAGAACAGTCTTAGCGAAAGGCTTCTTGAGGGGAAAGCTGTAACACTGTGAGATGAATTAACGGAACATAAAGCCGTTTGTCAGATAGCTTCCTTCCAGTTTTTAAGGAAGATATTAACTTTTTCACCATAGCCCTCTTAGGGCTTCCAAATATCTCTTTGCAAATTCCTCTAGAACACTCTTAGCGAAAGGTTTCTTGAAGGGAAAGCTGTAACTCTTTGAGATGAAATAAGGGAACCCAAATCCGTTTCTCAGAAAGCTTCTTTTCAGTTTTTAACGAAAGAGATTTCCTTTTTTAGCATAGTCCTTTATGGGCTTCCAAATATCACTTTTCAAATCCCACAAGAACATAGTTCGCGAAAGGCTTCTTGAGGGGAATGCTGTAACTCTGTGATATGAATTAACCGAACACAAAGCAGTTTCTCAGACAGCTTCTTTCCAGTTTTTAACTGAAGATATTTCCTTTTTCACCATAGCTCTCTATGGGCTTCCAAATATCACTTTGCAAATTCCACAAGAATAGTCTTAGCGAAGAGCTTCTTGAGGGGAAAGCTGTAACTCTGTGAGGTGAATTAACAGAACACAAAGCCGTTTCTCAGATAGTTTCTTTCCAGTTTTCAAGGAAGAGATTGCCTTTTTCACCATAGCCCTCAATGGGCTTCCAAATATCACTTTGAAAATTCCACAAGAACAGTCTTAGCGAAAGGCTTCTTGCGGGGAATGCTGTAACTCTGTGAAATGATTTAAGAGAATACAAGACCCTTTCTCAGAAAGCTCTTTCCAGTTCTTAACTTAAGATATTTCCTTTTTCTCCATAGCCCTCTATGGGCTTCCAAATATCACTTTGCAATTCCACAAGAATAGTCTTAGGAAAAGGCTCCTTGAGGGAAGAGCTGTAACTCTGTGAGATGAATTAACAGAACCCAAAGCAGTGTCTCAGAAATCTTCTTTCCAGTTTTTAACGGAAGATATTTCCTTTTTCACCTTAGCCCTTTGTGGGCTTCCAAATATCACTTTGCAAATTCCCCAAGAAAAGTCTAAGCGAAAGGCTTCTTGAGGAGAAAGCTCTAACTCTGTTAGATGAATTAACAGAACACAAAACAGTTTCTCAGAGAGCTTCTTTCCAGTTTTAAAAGGAAGATATTTCCTTTTTCACCGTAGCCCTCTATGGGCTTCTAGATATCACTTTCCAATATCAACAAGAACAGCGTTAGCGAAAGACTTCTTGAGGGGAAAGCTGTAATTCTGTGAGATGAATTAACAGAACACAAAGCAGTTTCTCAGAAAGGTTCTCTCCAGTTTTTAACGGAGGATATTTCCTTTTCACCATAGCCCTCTTTGGGCTTCCAAATATCACGTTGCAAATTCCACAAGAACAACCTTAGCGAAAGGCTTCTTGAGGGGAAAGCTGTAACTCAGTAAGATGAATTAAGAGAACACAAAGCAGTTTCTCAGGAAGCTGCTTTCCAGTTTTTAACTGAAGATATTTCCTTTTTCACCATAACCCTCTAGGGGTTCCAAATATCAGTTTGGAAATTTCACAAAAACTGTCTTATTGAACGGCTGCTTGAGGGGAAAGCTGCAACTCTGTGAGATGAACTAACAAAACACAAAACAGTTTCCCAGAAAGCTTCTTTTCGGTTTTTATCTTAGGATATTTCAATTTTCACCTTAGCCCTTGATGGACTTCCAAATATCACTTTACAAATTCCACAAGAACAGTCTTAGCGAAAGGCTTCTTGGGGGAAAAGCTGTAACTCTGTGAGATGAATTAACAGAAGACAAAGCAGTTTTTCAGAAAATTTCTTTTCGGTTTTTATATTAGGATATATCCATTTGCACCATAGCTCTCTATGGGCTTCCAAATATCACTTTGCCAACTCCAAAAAAAGAGTCTTTGCGAAAGGCTTCTTGAACGGAAAGCTGTAAATCTCTGTGATGAATTAACAAAACAGGAAGCAGTTCCTCAGAAAGCTTCTTTTCAGTTTTTATCTTAGGATAATTTCTTTTTCACCATAGTCCCCTAAGGGCTTCCAAATATCACTTTGCAAATTCCACAAGAACAGTCTTAACGAAAGGCTTCTTGAGGTGAAAGCTGTAACTCTGTGAGATGAATTAACAGAACACAAAGGGGTTTCTGAGAAAGATTCTTTCCACTTTTTAACGGAAGATATTTCCTTTTTCACCATAGCCCTCTATGGGATTCCAAATATCACTATGCAAATTCCACAAGAACAGTCTAAGGGATAGGCTTGTTAAGGGGAAAGCTGTAACTCTGTGAGATGAATTAACAGAACGCAAAGCAGTTTCTCAGAAAGCTTCTTTCCAGTTTTTAACGGAAGATATTTCCTTTTTCACCATAGCCTTCTAAGGTCTTCCAAATAACTCTTTTCAAATTACACAAGAACAGTCTTAGCGAAAGGCTTCTTGAGGTGAAAGCTGTAAATCTGTGAGACGAATTAACAGAACACAAAGCAGTTTCTCAGACAGCTTCTTTTCGGTTTTTATCTTAGTATAATTCCTTTTTCACCATAGCCCTCTATGGGCTTCCAAATATCACTTTGCAAATTTCAGAAGAACTGTCTGAGTGAACGGCTTCTTGAAGGCAAAGCTGTAACTCTATGAGATGAACTAACAGAACACAAAGCAGTTTCTCAGAAAGCTTCTTTTCGGTTTTTATCTTAGGATATTTCCATTTTCACCACAGCCATCTATGGGATTCCAAATATAACCTTCCAAATTCCACAAGAACAGTTTTAGCAAAGGTGTCTTGAGGAGAAAGCTGTAACTGTGTGAGAAGAATTAACAGAACACAGCACAGTTTCCAGAAAGCTTCTTGACAGTTTTTAACTGAAGATAATTCCTTTCTCACCATAGGCCTCTAAGGGCTTCAAAATATGACTTTGCAAATTCCACAAGAACTGCGTCATTGAAAGGCTTCTTGAGGGGAAAGCTGTATCTCTGTGAGATGAATTAACAGAACACAAAGCAGTATCTCAGATAGTTTCTTTCCAGTTTTTAATGGAAGATAATTCCTTTTTCACCAAACCCTCTATGGGTTTCCAAATATCACCTTGCAAATTCCACAGGAACAGTCTTAGTGAACGGCTTCTTGAAAGGAGAGCTATAACTCTGTTAGATGAATTAAGAGAACACAATGCAGTTTTTCAGAAAGCTTCCTTTCGGTTTTTATCTTAGCATATTTTCTTTTTCACCATAAACCTCTATGGTCTTCCAATATCACTTTGCAAATTCCACAGGAACAGTCTCAGTGAAGGGTTTTTTCAGGGGAAAGCTGTACATCTGTGAGATGAATTAACAGAACACAAGTAGTTTCTCAGAAACCTTCTTTTCAGATTTTAATGGAAGATATTTCCTTTTTCACCATAGCCCTCTATGGGCTCCCAAATGTCTCTTTGCAAACTCCACAAGAACAGTCTTAGAGAAAGGCTTCTGGAGGAGAAAGCTGTAGTTGTGTGAGATTAATTAACAGAATAGATACCAATTTCTCAGAAAGCTACTCTTCAGTTTTTATCTTAGGATGTTTCCTTTTTCACCATGGGGCTCTATGGGCTTCCAAATATCACTTTGCAAATTCCACAAGAACAGTCTTAGCGAAAGGCTTCTTGAGGGCAAAGCTGTAACTCTGTCAGATGAAATAACAGAAGACAAAGCAGTTTCTCAGCAAGCTTTATTCCAGTTTTTAACTGAAGATGTTTCATTTTTCACCATAACACCCTATGGGCTTCCAAATATCACTTTGCAAATTCCACAAAAACAGTCTTAGCGAAAGACTTCTTGAGGGGAAAGATGTAGCCCTGTGACATGAGTTAACAGAACACAAAGCAGTTTCTCAGCTAGATTCTTTTCAGTTTTTAACGGAAAATATTTACTTTTTCACCGTAGCCCTCTATGGGCTTGTAAATATCACTTTGCAAATTCCACAAGAACAGTCTTAGCGAAAGGCTTCTTGAGGGTAAAGCTGTAATTCTGTGAGATGAATTAACAGAACACAAAGCAGTTTCTCAGAAAGCTTCTTTCCAGTTTTTAACGGAAGATATTTTCTTTTTCGCCATAGCCCTCTATGGGCTTCCAAATATGACTTTGAAAATTCCACAGGAACAGTCTTACTGACAGGCTTCTTGAGGGGAAAGTTATAACTCTGTGAGATGAATTAAGGGAACACAATGCAGTTTCTGAGAAAGCTTCTTTTCGGTTTTTATCTTAGGATATTTCCTTTTTTTCCATAACCATCTATGGTCTTCCAATATCACTTTGCGAATTCCACAAGAACAGTCTCAGTTAACGGTTTCTTGAGAGGAAAACTGTAACTATGTGAGATGAATTAACAGAACACAAAGCAGTCTCTCAGAAATCTTCTTTCCAGATTTTAACGGAAGATACTTCCTTTTTCACCATAGCCCCCTATGGGCTTCCAAATATCACTTTTCAAATTCCACAAGATCAGCCTTAGCTAAAGGTTTCCTGAGAAGAAATTTGTAACACTGTGAGATGAATTAACAGAACACAAAGCAGTTTCTCAGAAAGCTTCTTTTCGGTTTTTATCTTAGGATATTTCCATTTTCACCATAGCCTTCTATGGTCTTCGAAATATCACTTTGCCAATTCCACAAGAACAGTCTTAGCGAAAGGCTCCTTGAGGGGAAATCTGTAACTCTGTGAGATGAATTACCAGAACACAAAGCAATTTCTCAGAAAGCTTCTTTCCAGTTTTTAACGGAAGATAATTCCTTTTAAACCGTAGCCCTCTAAGGGCTTCCAAAGATCACTTTGCAATTTCCACAAGAACAGTCTTAGCGAAAGGATTCCTGAGGGGAAAGCTGTAATTCTGTGAGTTGAATTAACAGAACACAAAGCAGTTCCTCAGAAAGCTTCTTTCCAGTTTTTAACGGAAGATATTTCCTTTTTGGCCGTAGCCCTCTATGGGCTTCCAAATATGACTTTGAAAATTCCACAGGAACAGTCTTACTGATAGGCTTCTTGAGGGGAAAGTCATAACTCTGTGAGATGAATTAAGAGAACACAATGCAGTTTCTGAGAAACCTTCCTTTCGGTTTTTATCTTAGGATATTTCCTTTTTCGCCATAACCATTTAAGTCTTCCAATATCAGTTTGCAAATTCCACAAGAACAGTCTCAGTGAACGGTGCCTTGAGGGGAAAGCAGTAACTATGTGAGATGAATTAACAGAACAAAAAGCAGTCTCTCAGAAATCTTCTTTCCAGATTTTAACGGAAGATACTTCCTTTTTCACCATAGCCCCCTATGGGTTTCCAAATATCAATTTCAAATTCCACAAGATCAGCCTTAGCTAAAGTTTTCTTGAGGAGAAATTTGTAACATTGTGAGATGAATTAACAGAACACTAAGCAGTTGCTCAGAAAGCTTCTTTTCGGCTTTTATCTCAGAATAATTCCATTTTCACCATAGCCCTCTATGGTCTTTGAAATATCACTTTGCCAATTCCACAAGAACAGTCTTAGCGTTAGGCTTCCTGAGGGGAAAGCTGTAACTCTGTGAGATGAATTAACACAACACATAGCAGTTTCTCAGAAAGTTTCTTTTCAGTTTCTATCTTAGGATATTTCCTTTTTCACCATAGCCCTCTTTGGGCTTCCAAATATCACTTTGCACATTCCAGAAGAACAGTCTTAGCGAAAAGCTTCTTGAGGAGAAAGCTGTAACTCTGTAAGATGAATTAACAGAACACAATGCAGTTTCTTAGAAGGCTTCTTTTCAGTTTTTTTTTTTTTAGCATATTTCCTTTTTCACTGTAGCCCTCTATGGGCTTCCAAATATCGCTTTGCAAATTCCACAAGGACAGTCTTAGCGAAAGGCTTCTTGAGGGCAAAGCTGTAACTCTGTGAGATGAATTAACAGAAGACAAAGCAGTTTCTCAGAAAGCTTTATTCCAGTTTTTAACTGAATATGTTTCATTTTTCACCAAAACCCCCATGTACTTCCAAATATCACTTTGCAAATTCCACAAAAACAGTCTTAGCGAAAGACTTCTTGAGGGGAAAGCTGTAATTCTGTGAGATGAATTAACAGAACACAAAGCAGTTTTTCAGAAAGCTTCTTTCCAGTTTTTAACGGAAGATATTTCCTTTTTCGCTATAGCCCTCTATGGGCTTCCAAATATGACTTTGAAAATTCCGCAGGAACAGTCTTACTGATAGGCTTCTTGACGGGAAAGTTATAACTCTGTGAGATGAATTAAGAGAACACAATGCAGTTTCTGAGAAATCTTCTTTTCGGTTTTTATCTTAGGATATTTCCTTTTTCGCCATAACCATCTATGGTCTTCCAATATCACTTTGCGAATTCCACAAGAACAGTCTCAGTGAACGGTTTCTTGAGGGGAAAGCTGTAACTATGTGAGGTGAATTAACAGAACACAAAGCAGTCTCTCAGAAATCTTCTTTCCAGATTTTAAAGGAAGATACTTCCTTTTTCACCATAGCCCCCTGTCGGCTTCCAAATATCACTTTTCAAATTCCAGATCAGTCTTAGCTAAAGGTTTCTTGAAGAGAAATTTGTAACACTGTGAGATCAATTAACAGAACACAAAGCAGTTTCTCAGAAAGCTTCTTGCCGGTTTTTCACGGAAGATATTTCCTTTTTCACCATAGCCCTATATGGGCTTCCAAATATCACTCTGCAAATTCCAAAAGAGCAGTCTTCGCGAAAGGCTTCTTGAGGGGAAAGCTGTAATTGTGTGAGATGAATTAAGAGAATACAAAGCAGTCTCTCAGAAAGCTTATTTCCAGTTTTCAACGGAAGATATTTCCTTTTTCACCACAGCCTTCTAAGGTCTTCCAAATATCACTTTGCAAATTCCACAAGAACACTCTTAGCGAAAGGCTTCTTGAGGGGAAAGCTGTAACTCTGTGAGATGAATTAACAGAACACAAAGCAGTTTCTCAGAAAGCTTCTTTCCAGTTTTTAACTGAAGATATTTCCTTTTTCACGATAGCCCTCCATGTGTTTCCAAATGTCACTTTGCAAATTCCACAAGAACCGCCATCGCGAATGACTTCTTGAGGGGAAAGCTGTAACTCTGTGAGATAAATTGACAGAACACAAAGCGGTTTCTCAGAAAGCTTCTTTTCAGTTTTTATCTTAGGATATCTCCTTTTTCACCATAGCCATCTGTGGGCTTCCAAATATCACTTTGCAAATTCCACAAGAACAGTCTTAGGGAAAGGCTTCATGAGGGGAAAGCTGTAAGTCTCTGAGCTGAATTAACAGAACACAAAGTAGTTTATCAGAAATCTTCTTTCCAGATTTTAACAGAAGATAATTCCTTTTTCACCATAGCCCCCTATGGGCTTCCAAATATCACTTTTCAAATTCCACAATATCAGACGTAGCTAAAGGTTTCTTGAGGAGAAGTTTGTAACACAGTGAGATGAATTAACAGAACACAAAACAGTTTCTCAGAAAGCTTCTTTTCGGTTTTTATCTTAGGATATTTCCATTTTCACCATAGCCCTCTACGGTTTTCGAAATATCACTTTGCAAATTCCACAAGAACAGCCTTAGCGAAAGGCTTCTTGAGGGGAAAGATGTAACTCTGTGAGATGAATTAACAGAACACAAAGCACTTTCTCAGAAAGCTTCTTTCCAGTTTTTAAGGGAAGATATTTCCTTTTTCACCATAGCCCTCTATGGGCTTCCAAATATCACTCTGCAAATTCCAGAAGAGCAGTCTTAGCGAAAGGCTTCTTGTGGGGAAAGCTGTAACTCTGTGAGATTAATTAATGGAACACAAAGCTGTCTCTCAGAAAGCTTCTTCCCAGCTTTTTAAGTTAGATATTTCCTTTTTCACCGTAGCTCTCTATGGGCTTCCAAATATCTCTTTGCAAATTCCACAGGAACAGTCTTAGGGAAAGGCTTCTTGAGTGGAAAGCTGTAACTCTGTGACATGAATTAACAGAACACAAGGCAATTTCTCAGAAAGATTCTTTACAGTTTTTAATGGAAGATATTTTCTTTTTCACCATAGCCCTCGAAGGGCTTCCAAATATTACTTTCCAAATTTCACAAGAACAGTCTTAATGAACGGCTTCCTGTGGGGAAAGCTGTAACTCTGTGAGATGAATTAACAGAACACAGAGAAGTTTCTCAGAAAGCTTCTTTCCAGTTTTTATCTTAGGATATTTCCTTTTTCACCATAGCCTTCTAAGGTCTGCCAAATATCCCTTTGCAAATTCCACAAGAACACTCTTAGCGAAAGGATTCTTGAGGGGAAAGCTGTAACTCTGTAAGATGAATTAACAGAACACAAAGCAGTTTCTGAGAAAGCTTCCTTCCAGTTTTTAACTGAAGATATTTCCTTTTTAACCATAGCCCTCCATGGGCTTCCAAATGTCACTCTTCAAATTCCACAAGAACCGCCATCGCGAAAGTCTTCTTGAGGAGAAATTTGTAACACTGTGAGATGAATTAGCAGAACACAAAGCAGTTGCTCAGAAAGCTTCTTTCCAGTTTTTAACGGATGATATTTCTTTTTTCACCATAGCCCTCTATGGGCTTCCATATATCACTTTGCAAATTCCACAAGAAGAGTCTTATCGAAAGGCTTCTTGAGGGGAAAGCTGTAACTCTGTGAGATGAATTAACAGAACACAAAGCAGGTTCTCAGAAAGCTTCTTTCCAGTTTTTAACGGAAAATATTTCCTTTTTCACCATAGCCCTCTATGGGCTTCCAAATATCACTTTGCAAATTCCCCAAGAACAGTCTTAGCGAAAGGCTTCTTGAGGGGAAAGCTGTAAATCTGTGCGATGAATTAACAGAACACAAATCAGTTTCTCAGAAAGCTTCTTTTCAGTTTTTATCTTAGGATATTTCCTTTTTCACCACAGCCTGCTATGGGCTTCCAAATGTCACTTTGCAAATTCCACAAGAAGAGTCTGAGTGAAAGGCTTCTTGAGGACAAAGCTGTAACTCTGTGAGATGAATTAACTGAACACAAAGCAGTTTCTCAGAAAGCTTCTTTCCACTTTTTAACGGAAGATATTTCCTTTTTCACCATAGCCCTCTATGGGCTTCCAAATATCACTTTGCAAATTCCACAAGAACAGTCTTAGCGAAAGGCTTCTTGAGGGGAAAGCTGTAACTCGGTTAGATGTATTAACAGAACACACGGTAGTATCTCAGAATGCTTCTTCCCAGTTTTTAACGGAAGATATTTCCTTTTTCACCATAGCCCTCTAAGGGCTTCCAAATATCACTTTGCAAATTTAAAAAGAGCCGTCTTAGCGAAAGGCTTCTGGATCGGAAAGCTGTAACTCTGTGAAATGAGTTAACAGAACACAGAGCTGTTTCTCAGAAAGCTTCTTTCCAGTTTTCAACCGAAGATATTTCCTTTTTCCCCATAGCCCTCTATGGGCTTCCAAATATCACTTAGAAAATCCCACAAGAACAGTCTTTGCGAAAGTCTTCTTGAGGAAAAAGCTGTAACTCCGTGAGATGTATTTACAGAACACACGGCCGTTTATCTGAAAGCTTCTTTCCAGTTTTTAACTGAAAATAGTTCCTTTTTCACCATAGCCCTCTATGGGCTTCCAATTATCACTTTGCAAATCACACAAAGACACTCTTAGTGAAAGGCTTCTTGAGGGTATATCTGTAATTCTGTGAGATGAATTAAGAGAACACAAAGCAGTTTCTCAGAAAGCTTCTTTCCGGTTTTTAACTGAGGATATTTCCTTTTTCACCATAGCCCTCCATGGCCTTCCAAATATCACTTTGAAAATCCCACAAGAACAGTCTTAGCGAAAGGCATCATGATGGGAAAGGTGTAACTCGGTGTGATGTATTAACAGAACACACGGCAGTTGCACAGAATGCTTCTTTAGAGTTTTAACGGAAGATATTTCCTTTTTCACCATAGCCTTCTATGGGCTTCCCAATATCACTTGGCAAATTCCACAAGAACAGTCTCAACGAAAGGCTTCTAGAGGGGAAAGCTGTTACTCTGTGAGATGAATTAAAAGAACACAAAGCAGATTCTCAAAAAGCTCATTTCCAGTTTTAAACTGAAGATATTTCCTTTTTACCGTAGCCCCCTATGGGCTCCAAAATAACACTTTGCACATTCCAGAGGAACAGTCTTAGCGAAAGTCTTCTTGAGGGGAAAGCTGTAACTCTGTGAGATGAATTAACAAAACACAAAGCAGTTTCTCAGAAATCTTCTTTCCCCTTTTTAACTGAGAATATTTCCTTTTTCACTATAGCCCTCTAATGGCTTCCAAATATCACTTTGCAAATTCCACATGAAGTGTCTTAGCAAAAGGTTTCTTGAAGGGAAAGCTGTAGCTACGTGATTTGAATTAACAGAACACATAGCAGTTCTCAGAAAGCTTCTTTCCAGTTTTTAACTGAGGATATTTCCTTTTTCACCATAGCCCTCTATGGGCGTCTAAATATCACTTTGCAAATTCCTCAAGAACAGTCTAACAGAAAGGCTTCTTGAGGAGAAAGGTTTAAGTCTGTAAGATAAATTAACAGAACACAAAGCAGTTTCTCAGAAAGCTTCTTTCCAGTTTTTAACAGAAGATATTTCTTCTTTCACCATAGCCCTCTATCAGCTTCCAAATATCACTTTGCATATTCCACAAGAACAGCCTTAGCGAAAGGCTTCTTGAGGGGAAAGCTGTAACTCTGTGAGGTGAATTAACAGAACAAAAAGCAGTTTCTCAGAAAGCTTCTTTTCAGTTTTTATCTTAGGACATTTCCGTTTTCACCATAGCTTTCTATGGGCTTCCAAACTTCACTTTGAAAATTCCACAAGAACAGTCTTAGTGAAAGGCTTTTTGAAGGGAAATGTGTAACTTTGTGAGATGAATTCACAGAACACAAACAGTTTCTTAGAAAGCTTATTTCCACTCTTTAACTGAAGATATTTCCTATTTCACCAGAGCCCTCTTCTGGCTTCCAAATATCACCTTGAAAATAGCACAAGAACAGACTTAGCGAAAGGCTTCTTGAGGGGAAAGCTGTATCTCTTTGAGATAAAGTAACAGAACACAAAGCAGTTTCTCAGAAAGCTTCTTTCCAGTTTTTAATGGAAGATATTTTCTTTTTCACGGTAGACCTCTTTGGGCTTCCAAATATCACTTTGCAAATTCCACAAAAATATTCGTAGTGAAAGGCTTCTTGAAGGGTAAGCTGTAACTCTGTGAGATGAATTAACAGAACACAAAGCAGTTTCTCAAAATGCATCGTTCAAGTTTTTAACTGAAGATGTTTCCTTTTTCCCCGTAACCCTCTATGGTCTTCCAAATATCACTTTGCAAATTCCACAAAACAGTCTTACCGAAAGGCTTTTTGGGGAGAAATCTGTAACTCTGTGAGTTGAATTAACAGAACACAAAGCAGTTTCTCAGAAAGCTTCTTTACAGTTTTTAACGGAAGATATTTCCTTTTTCACCATAGACCTCTATGGGCTTCCAAATATCACTTTGCAAATTCCACAAGAACAGTCTTAGCGAAAGGCTTCTTGAAGGAAAATCTGTAACTCTGTGAGATGAATTAACTGAACACAAAGCAGTTTCTCAGAAATCTACTTTGCAGTTTTTAACTAAAGATATTTCCTTTTTCACAATAGACCTCTATGGGCTTCCAAATATCACTTTCCAAATTCCACAAGAACAATCTTCGCGAAAGGCTTCCTCAGGGGAGGATGTAAGTCTGTGAGATGAATTAACACAACACAAAGCAGTTTCTCAGAAAGCTTCTTTCCAGTTTTTAACGGAAGATATTTCCTTTTCCACCATAGCCCTCTATGGGCTTCCGAATATCACCTTGCAAATTCCACAAGGACAGTCTTAGAGAAATGCTTCTTGAAGGGAAAGTTGTAACTCTGTGAGATGAATTAACAGAACCCACAGCAGTTTCTCAGAAATCTTCCTTCCAGTTTTTACGGAAGATATTTCCTTCTTCAGCATAGCCCTCTATGGGCTTCCGAATATCACTTTGCAAATTCCACAAGAACAGTCTTAGGGAAAGTCTTCTTAAAGGGAAAGCTGTAGCTCTGTGAGATGAATTAATAGAACACAAAGCAGTTTCTCAGAAAGCTTCTTTTCAGTTTTTATCGGAAGATATTTCCTTTTTCACCATATCCCTCTATGGGCTTCCAAATATCACTTTGCAAATTTCACAAGAACAGCCTTAGCGAAGGGCTTCTTGAGACAGGCTTTTTAGGGGAATACTGTAACTCTCTGAGTTGAATTAACAGAACACAAAGCAGGTTATCATAAAGCTTGTTTCCAGTTTTTAACGGAAGATATTTCCTTTTTCACCATAGCCCTCTGTGGGCTTCCAAATATCACTTTGCAACTTCCACAAGAACAGTCTTAGCGAAAGGCTTCTTGAGGGGACAGCTGTAGCTCTGTTAGATTAATTAACAGACAACAAAGCAGTTACTCAGAAAGCTTCTTTCCAGTTTTTAACGGAAGAGATTTCCTTTTTCACCATATCCCTCTATGGGTTTCGAAATATGACTTTGCAAATTCCACAAGTACAGTCTTAGTGAACGGCTTCTTGAGGGGAAAGCTATAACTCTGTGAGATGAATTAAGAGAACACAGTGCTGTTTTTCAGAAAGCATCTTTTCGGTTTTTATGTTACGATATTTTCTTTTTCACCATAGCTCTCTAAGGGCTTCCAAATATCACTTTGCAAATTCCACAAGAACAGTCTTAGGGGAAGGTTTCTTGAAGGGAAAGATGTAACACTGTGAGATGAATTAACAGAACACAAAGTAGTTTCTCAGAAAGCTTCTTTCCAGTTTTTAACCGAAGTTATTTCCTTTATTACCATAGCCTTCTATGGGCTTCCATATATCAGTTTGCAAATTTCACAACAACAGTCTTAGCGAAGGGCTTCTCGAGGAGAAAGCTGTAACTCTGTGAGATGAATTAACAGAACACAAAGCAGTTTCTCAGAAAGCTTATTTTCGGTTTTTATCTTAGGATATTTCCATATGCACCATAGCTCTCTATGGATTTCCAAATATCCCTTTGCCAATTCCAAAAGAATAGTCTTTGCGAAAGGCTTCTTGAACGGAAAGCTGTAAATTTCTGAGATGAATTAACAGAACATAAACCAGTTCCTCAGAAAGCTTCTTTTCAGTTTTTATCTTAGGATATTTCAGTTTTATCTTAGGATATTTTATCTTAGGATATCTTAGGATATTTTATCTTAGGATATTTTATCTTAGAGAGCACCATAGCTCTCTATGGCCTTCCAAATATCACTTTGCCAATTCCAAAAGAACAGTCTTTGCGAAAGGCTTCTTGAACGCAAAGCTGTAAATCTCTGAGATGAATTAACAGAACATAAAGCAGTTCCACAGAAAGATTCTTTTCAGTTTTTATCTTAGGATATTTCGTTTTTAACAATAGCCCTCTTTGGGCTTCCAAATATCTCTTTGCAAATTCCTCAAGAACAGTCTCAGCGAAAGGCATCTTGAGGTGAAAGCTGCAAATCTTTGAAATGAATTAAAAGAACACAAAGCAGATTCTCAGAAAGCTTCTTTTCCGTTTTTATCTTAGGATATTTCCTTTTTCACCATCGCCTTCTATGCGCTTCCAAATATCACTTTGCCTGTTCCACAAGAACAGTCCATGGGAAAGGCTTCTGAGGAGAAAGATGTAACTCTGTGAGATGAATTGAGAGAACACAAAGCAGTTTCTCAGAGAGCTTATTTCCAGTTTTTAACGGAAGATATTTCCTTTTTCACCATAGCCCTCTATTGACTTCCAAATATGACTTTGAAAATTCCACAGGAACAGTCTTACTGATAGGCTTCTTGACGGAAAGTTTAAACTCTGTGAGATGAATTAAGAGAACACAATGCAGTTTCTGAGAAAGCTTCTTTTCGGTTTTTACCTTAGGATATTTCCTTTTTCGCCATAACCATCTATGGTCTTCCAATATCACTTTGCAAATTCCACAAGAACAGTCTCAGTGACCGGTTTCTTGAGTTGAAAGCAGTAACTATGTGAGATGAATTAACAGAGCACAAAGCAGTCTCTCAGAAATCTTCTTTCCAGATTTTAACAGAAGATACTTCCTTTTTCACAATAGCCTCCTATGGGCTTCCAAATATCACTTTTCAAATTCCACAAGATCAGCCTTACCTAAAGGTTTCTTGAGGAGAAATTTGTAACACTGTGAGATGAATTAACAGAACACAAAGCAGTTTCTCGGAAAGCTTCTTTTCACTTTTTATCTTACTATATTTCCTTTTTCACCGTAGCCCTCTATGGTCTTCGAAATATCACTTTGCAAATTCCACTAGAACCGTCTTAGCGAAAGGCTTCTTGAGGGGAAAGCTGTAACTCTGTGAGATGAATTAACAGAACACACACAGTTTCTCAGAAAGTTTCTTTTCAGTTTCTATCTTAGGATATTTCCTTTTTCACCATAGCCCTCTTTGGGCTTCCAAATATCACTTTGCACATTCCACAAGAACAGTCTTAGCGAAAAGCTTCTTGAGGAGAAAGCTGTAACTCTGTGAGATGAATTAACAGAACACAATGCAGTTTCTTAGAAGGCTTCTTTTCAGTTTTTATTTTAGGATATTTCCTTTTTCACCATAGCCCTCTATGGGCTTCAAATATCGCTTTGCAAATTCTACAAGAACAGCTTTAACTATAGGCTTCCTGAGGGGAAAGCTGTAACACTGTGAGATGAATTAACAGAACACAAAGCAGTTTCTCAGAAAGCTTCTTGCCAGTTTTTAACGGAAGATATTTCTTTTTTCACCATAGCCCTCTATGGGCTTCCAAATATCACTCTGCAAATTCCAAAAGAGCAGTCATAGCGAACGGCTTCTTGAGGGGAAAGCTGGAATTGTGTGAGATGAATTAAGAGAATACAAAGCAGTTTCTCAGAAAGCTTCTTTCCAGTTTTTAACTGAAGATATTTCCTTTTTCACCATGGCCCTTTAAGGGCTTCCAAATGTCACTTTGCAAATTCCACAAGAACGGTGTTAGCGAAGGGCTTCTTGAGGGGAATGCTGTAACTCTGTGAGACGAATTAATGGAACACAAAGCTGTCTCTCAGAAAGCTTCTTTCCAGCTTTTTAAGGTAGATATTGCCTTTTTCACCATAGCCCTCTATGGTCTTCCAAGTATCACTTTGCAAATTACACAAGAACAGTCTTAGGGAACGGCTTCTTGAGTGGAAAGCTGTAACTCTGTGACATGAATTAACAGAACACAAGGCAGTTTCTCAGAAAGATTCTTTTCAGTTTTTAATGGAAGATATTTTCTTTTTCACCTTAGCCTTCTATGGGCTTCCAAATATTACTTTCCAAATTTCACAAGAACAGTCTTATTGAACGGCTTCCTGAGGGGAAAGCTGTAACTCTGTGAGATGAACTAACAGAACACTAAGCAGTTTCTCAGAAAGTTTCTTTTCGGTTTTTATCTTAGTATATTTCCTTTTTCACCATAGCCCCTATGAGCTTCCAAACATCACTTTGCAATTTCCACAAGAACAGTCTTAGAGAAAGACTTCTTGAGGGGAAAGCTGTACCTGTCTGTGATGAATTAACAGAACACAAAGCAGTTTCTCAGAAAGCTTCTTTGCAGTTTTTAACTGAAGATATTTCCTTTTTCACCATAGCCCTCCTTGGGCTTCCAAATGTCACTTGGAAATTCCACAAGAACCGCCTTCACGATATTCTTCTTGAGGTGAAAGCTGTAACTCTGTGAGATAAATTGACAGAACACAAAGCAGTTTCTCAGAAAGCTTCTTTTCAGTTTTTATCTTAGGATATCTCCTTTTTCACCATAGCCCTCTGTGGGCTTCCAAATATCACTTTGCAAATTCCACAAGAACTGACTTAGGAAAAGGCTTCATGAGGGGAAAGCTGTAAGTCTCTGAGATGAATTAACAGAACACAAAGCAGTTTCTCAGAAATCTTCTTTCCAGATTTTAACGGAAGATATTTCCTTTTTCACCATAGCCCCCTATGGGCTTCCAAATATCACTTTTCAAATTCCACAAGATCAGACTTAGCTAAAAGTTTCTTGAGGAGAAATTTGTAACACTGTGAGATGAATTAACAGAATACAAAGCAGTTTCTCAGAAAGCTTCTTTTCGTTTTTTACCTTAGGATATTTCCATTTTCACCATAGCCCTCTACGGTTTTCGAAATATCACTTTGCAAATTCCACTAGAACAGTCTTAGCGAAAGGCTTCTTGAGGGGAAAGCTGTAATTGTGTGAGCTGAATTAGGAGAATACAAAGCAGTCTCTCAGAAAGCTTCTTTCCAGTTTTTAACTGAAGATATTTCCTTTTTCACCACGGCCCTTTAAGGGCTTCCAAATAGCACTTTGAAAATTCCACAAAAGAGTCTTAGCGAAAGACTTCTTGAGGGGAAAGCTGTAACTCTGTGAGATTAATTAATGGAACACAAAGCTGTCTCTCAGAAAGCTTCTTTCCAGCTTTTTAAGGAAGATATTTCCTTTTTCACCATAGCTCTCTATGGGCTTCCAAATATCTCTTTGCAAATTCCACAGAACAGTCTTAGGGAAAGGCTTCTAGAGTGGAAAGCTGTAACTCTGTGACATGAATTAACAGATCACAGAGCAGTTATTCAGAAAGCTTCTTTCCAGTTTTGAACAGAAGATATTTCCTTTTTCACCATAGCCATCTATGGGCTTCCAAATATCCCTTTGCCAATTCCACCAGAAAAGCCTTAGCGAAAGGCTTCTTGAAGGGAAAGATGTAACTCTGTGAGATGAATTAACAGAACACAGAGCAGTTTCTCAGAAAGCTTCTTTCCAGTTTTTAAAGGAAGATATTTCCTTTTTCACCATAGTCATCTATGGGCTTCGAAATATCACTTTGTAAATTGCACAAAAATATTCGTAGTGAAAGGCTTCTTGAAGGGTAAGCTGTAACTCTGTGAGATGAATTAACAGAACACAAAGCAGTTTCTCAAAATGCATCGTTCAAGTTTTTAACTGAAGATATTTCCTTTTTCCCCGTAACCCTCTATGGTCTTCCAAATATCACTTTGCAAATTCCACAAAACAGTCTTACTGAAAAGCTTCTTGGGGAGAAATCTGTAACTCTGTGAGATGAATTAACAGAACACAAAGCAGTTTCTCAGAAAGCTTCTTTCCAGTTTTTAACGGAAGATATTTCATTTTTCACCATAGACCTCTATGGGCTTCCAAATATCACTTTGCAAATTCCACAAGAACAGTCTTAGCGAAAGGCTTCTTGAAGGAAAATCTATAACTCTGTGAGATGAATTAACTGAACACAAAGCAGTTTCTCAGAAATCTACTTTGCAGTTTTTAACTAAAGATATTTCCTTTTTCACAATAGACCTCTATGGGCTTCCAAATATCACTTTCCATATTCCACAAGAACAATCTTTGCGAAAGGCTTCCTCAGGGGAGGATGTAAGTCTGTGAGATGAATTAACACAACACAAAGCAGTTTCTCAGAAAGCTTCTTTCCAGTTTTTAACTGAAGATATTTCATTTTTCACCATAGCCCTCGAGGGACTTCCAAATTACACTTTGCAAATTCCACAAGAGCAGTCTTAGCGAAAGGCTTCTTGAGGGGAAAGCTGTAACTCTGTGAGATGAATTACCAGGATAAAAAGCAGTTTATCAGAAAGCTTCTTTTCAGTTTTTAACTTAGGATATTTTCTTTTCCTCCATTGCCCTCTACAGGCTTCCAAATATCACTTTGCAAATTCCACAAGAACAGTCTTAGCGAAACGCTTCCTTTGCGGAAAGCTGTAACTCTGTGAGATGAATTAACAGAAGACAAAGCAGTTTCTCAGAAAGTTTCTTTTCAGTTTTTATCTAGGGATAATTCCTTTTTCACCATGGCCCTCTATGGGCTTTCAAATAACACCTTGCAAATTCCACAAGAACAGTCTTAGAGGAAGGTTTCTTGAGGGGAAAGCTGTAACTCTGTGAGATGAATTAACAGAACACAATACATTTTCCCAGAAAGCTTCTTTCCAGTTTTTAACGGAAGATATTTTCTTTTTCACCATAGTCCTCTATGGGCTTCCAAATATCACTTTGCATATTCCAGAAGAACAGTCTTAGCGAAAAAGTTCTTGAAGGGAAAACTGTAACTCTCTGAGATGAATTAACAAAACAGAAAGAAGTTTTTCAGAAAGCTTCTTTCCATTTTTTAACTGAAGATATTTCCTTTTTCACCATAGCCCTCTAGGGGCTTCCAAATATCTCTTTGCAAATTGCACAAGAAAAGTCTTAGCGAAAGGCTTCTTGAGGGGAATGCTGTAACTCTGTGAGATGAATTGACAGAACACAAAGCAGTTTCTCAGAAAGCTTCTTTACAGTTTTAAACGGAAGGTTTTTCCGTTCACCATAACCCTCTATGGGCTTCCAAATACCACTTTGCAATTTCCTCAAAAACAGTCTTAGCGAAAGTCTTCTGGAGGGGAAAGCTGTAACTCTGTGAGATGAATTAACAGAAAACAAACCAGTTTCTCAGAAAGCTTCTTTGCAGTTTTTAACGAAAGATATTTCCTTTTTCACCGTAGCCCTCTTTGGGCTTCCAAATATCACTTTGCAAATGTCACAAGAACAGTATTAGTGAACGGCTTCTTGAGGGGAAAGCTGTAACTCTGTGAGATGATTTAATAGAACACAAAGCAGTTTCTGAGAAAACTTCTTTCCAGTTTTCAACGGAAGATATTTCATTTTCACGATAGCCCTCAAGGGGCTTCCAAATATCACTTTCCAAATTCCACAGGAACTGTCTCAGCGAAAGGCTTCTCGAGGGGAAAGCTGTAACTCTGTGAACTGAATTAACAGAACACAAAGCTGTTTCTCAGAAAACTTCTTTCCAGTTTTTATCTTAGGATATTTCCTTTTTCACCACAGCCCTCTAAGGGCTTGTAAATAGTGCTTTGCAAACACCAAAAGACCAGTCTTATCGAAAGGCTTCTTAAGGGGAAAGCTGTAACTCTGTGAGATGAACTAACAGAACACAAAGCAGTTTCTCAGAAAGCTTCTTTCCAGTTTTTAAAGGAAGATATTACATTTTCATCATAACCTTCCAGGGGTTTCCAATTATCACTTTGCAAATTTCACAAGAACAGTCTTAGCGAAAGACTTCTTGAGGTGAAAGCTGTAACTCTGTGAGATGAATTAACAGAACACAAAGCAGTTACTCAGAAAGCTTCTTTTCAGTTTTTATGTTAGGATCCTTCCTTTTTCACTATAGCCCTCTATGGGCTTCCAAATATCACTTTGCAAATTCCACAAGAACAGTCTCAGCGAAAGGCTTCTTGAGGTGAAAGCTGTAACTGTGTGAGATGAATTACGAGAACACAAAGCAGTTTCTCAGAAAGCTTCTTTCCAGTTTTTAACGTAAATTATTTCCTTTTTCACCATAGCCCTCTAAGGGCTTCTAAATATCACGTTCTAAATTCCACAAGAACAGTCTTAGCGAAAGGATTCTTGAGGGGAAAGATGTAACTCTGTGAGATTAAATAACAGAACACAAAGCCGTTTCTCAGAAAGCTTTTTTCCAGTTTTTAATGGAAGATATTTCCTTTTTCACCAGAGCCCACTATGGGTTTCTAAATATCACTTTACAAATTCGACAAGAACAGTCTTAGAGAAAGGCTTTTTTGGCGGAAAGCTGTTACTCTGTGAGATGAATTAAGAGAACACAAAGCAGTTTCTCAGAAAGCTTCTTTCAAGTTTTTAACTGAAGGTATTTCCTATTTCACCATAGTCCTCTATGGGCTTCTAAATATCACTTTCTAAATTCCACAAGAACAGTCTTAGCAAAAGGCTTCTTGAGGTGAAAGCTGTAACTCTGTGAGATCAATTAACGGAGCACAAAACAGTTCCTCAGAAAGCTTCTTTCCAATTTTTTATAAAAGAGATTTCCTTTTTCAGCATAGCCCTCTATGGGCTTCCAAATATCACTTGGCAAATTCCACAAGAAGAGCCTTAGCGAAAGGCTTCTTGTGGAGGAAGCTGTAACTCTGTGAAATGAATTATCCGAACACAAAGCAGTTTCTCAGTATGCCTCTTTTCAGTTTTTAACGGAGGATATTTCTTTTTCCACGATAGCCCTCTATGGGTTTCCAAATATGAATTTGCAAATTCCACAAGAACAGTCTTAGCGAAAGGCATCTTGTGGGGAAAGCTGTAACTCTGTGACATGAATTATTAGAACACAAAGCAGTATGTCAGAAAGCTTCTTTTCAGTTTTTATCTTAGGATACTTCCCATTTCACCATAGCCCTCTATGGGCTTCCAAATATCACTTTGCAATTTCCACAAGAACAGTCTTAGCGAAACGCTTATTGAGGGAAAAGCTGTAACTCTGTGAGATGAATAACCAGAACACAAAGGAGTTTCTCAGAAAGCTTCTTTCCAGTTTTTAACGGAGAATATTTCCTTTTTCAACATAGCACGCAATGGGATTCTAATATCACGTTCTAAATACCACAAGAACAGTCTTAGCGAAAGGCTTCTTGAGGGGAAAGCTGTAACTCTGTGCGATGAATTAACAGAACACAAAGTATTTTCTCAGAAAGCTTCTTTCAAATTTTTAACGTAAATTATTTCCTTTTTCAACATAGCCCTCTATGGGCTTCTAAATATCACTTTCTAAATTCCACAAGAACATTCTTAGCGAAAGTCTTCTTGAGGGGAAAGCTGTAACTCTGTGAGATCAATTAACAGAGCACAAAGCAGTTTCTCAGAAAGCTTCTTTCCAGTTTTTAATAAAAGAGATTTCCTTTTTCAGCATAGCCCTCTATGGGCTTCCAAATATCACTTGGAAAATTCCACGAGAAGAGCCTTAGCGAAAGGCTTCTTGTGGAGAATGCTGTAACTCTGTGAAATGAATTATCCGAACTCAAAGCTGTTTCTCAGTTTGCCTCTTTTCAGTTTTTAACGGAGGATATTTCTTTTTCCACAATAGCCCTCTATGGATTTCCAAATATGACTTTGCAAATTCCACAAGAACAGTCTTAGCGAAAGGCATCTTGTGGGGAAAGCTGTAACTCTGTGACATGAATTATTAGAACACAAAGCAGT
The DNA here is from genome assembly GCF_047675955.1 of Chlorocebus sabaeus. Lineage (NCBI taxonomy): Eukaryota > Metazoa > Chordata > Mammalia > Primates > Cercopithecidae > Chlorocebus > Chlorocebus sabaeus. The sequence continues at coordinate 83,343 of NW_027327871.1, read as the reverse complement.
ATGTCAGAAAGCTTCTTTTCAGTTTTTATCTTAGGATACTTCCCATTTCACCATTGCCCTCTATGGGCTTCCAAATATCACTTTGCAATTTCCAAAAGAACAGTCTTAGCGAAACGCTTATTGAGGGAAAAGCTGTAACTCTGTGAGATGAATAAACAGAAGACAAAGGAGTTTCTCAGAAAGCTTCTTTCCAGTTTTTAACGGAGAATATTTCCTTTTTCAACATAGCACTCTATGGGATTCTAATATCACGTTCTAAATACCACAAGAACAGTCTTAGCGAAAGGCTTCTTGCGGGGAAAGGTGTAACTCTGTGCGATGAATTAACAGAACACAAAGTATTTTCTCAGAAAGCTTCTTTCCAGTTTTTAACGGAAGATATTTCCTTTTTTATCAAAGCCGTCTTTGGGATTCCAAATATCACTTTGCAAATTCCACAAGAACAGTGTTAGCGAAAGGCTTCTTGAGGGGAAAGCTGTAACTCTGTGAAATGAATTAACAGAACACAAAGCAGTTTCTCAGAAAGCTTCTTTCCAGTTTTTAACTGAAGATATTTCCTTTTTCACTATAGCCCTCTTTGGTCGTCCAAATATCACGTTGCAAATTCCACAAGAACAGTCTTAGAGAAAGGCTTTTTGGGGGGAAAGCTGCAACTCTGTGAGATGAATTAAGAGGACACAAAGCAGTTTCTCAAAAAGCTGCTTTCCAGTTTTTAACGGAAGATATTTCCTTTTTCATCAAAGCCCTCTTTGGGTTACCAAATATCACCTTGCAAATTCCACAAGAACACTCTTAGCCAAAGTCTTCTTGAGGGGAAACCTGTAATTCTGTGAGATGAATTAACAGAACACAAAGCCGTTTCTCAAAATGCATCGTTCAAGTTTTTAACTGAAGATATTTCCTTTTCCCCCGTAACCCTCTATGGTCTTCCAAATATCACTTTGCAAATTCCACAAAACAGTCTTACCGAAAGGCTTCTTGGGGAGAAATCTGTAACTCTGTGAGATGAATTAACAGAACACAAGGCAGTTTCTCAGAAAGATTTTTTCCGGTTTCTAACTACAGATATTTCCTTTTTCACCATAGCCCTCTATGGATTTCCAAATATCACTTTGCAAAGTCCACAGGAACAGTCTTAGCGAAAGACTTCTTGAGGGGAAAGCTCTAACTCTGTGAGATGAATTAACAGAAGACAAAGCAGTTTCTCATAAAGCTTCTTTTCTGTTTTTAGCTTAGGGTATTTTCTTTTCCACCATAGCCTTCTATGGGCTTCCAAATATCACTTTGCAAATTCCACATGAACAGTCTCAGTGAAAGGTTTCTTGACGGGAAAGCTGTAACTCTGTGAGATGAATTAACAGACACAAAGCACTTTCTCAGACAACTTATTTTTTCAGTGTTGAACGGAAGATATTTCCTTTTTTACCACAGCTTTCTATCTGCTTCCAAATATCACTTTGCCAATTACACAAGAACAGTCTTAACGAAAGGCTTCTTGAGGGGAAAGGTGTAACTCTGTGAGATGAATTAACAGAACACAAAGCAGTTTCTCATAAAGCTTCTTTTCAGTGATTAGCTTAGGATATTTCCTTTTTCACCATAGCCCTCTATGGGCTTCCAAATATCACTATGCAAATTCCACGAGAACAGTCTCAGCAAAAGGCTTCTTGAGGGGGATGCTGTAACACTGTGAGATGAATTAACAGAACACAAAGCAGTTTCTCACAAAGCTTCCTTCCAGTTTTTACTGAAGATATTTCCTTTTTCACCATAGCCCTCTATGGGCTTCCAAATATCACTTTGCAAACTCCACAAGAACAGTCTTAGCGAAAGGCATCCTGAGGAGAAAGATTTAACTCTGTGAGATGAATTAACAGAACAGAAAGCAGTTTCTCAGAAAGCTTCTTTCCAATTTTTAAATGAAGATATTTCCTTTTTCACCGTAGTCATCTATGGGCTTCGAAATATCACTTTGTAAATTCCACAAAAATATTCGTAGTGAAAGGCTTCTTGAAGAGTAAGCTGTAACTCTGTGAGATGAATTAACAGAACACAAAGCAGTTTCTCAAAATGCATCGTTCAAGTTTTTAACTGAAGATATTTCCTTTTTCCCCGTAACCCTCTATGGTCTTCCAAATATCACTTTGCAAATTCCACAAAACAGTCTTACCGAAAGGCTTCTTGGGGAGAAATCTGTAACTCTGTGAGATGAATTAACAGAACACAAAGCAGTTTCTCAGAAAGCTTCTTTCCAGTTTTTAACAGAAAATATTTCCTTTTTCACCATAGAACTCTATGGGCTTCCAAATATCACTTTGCAAATTCCACAAGAACAGTCTTAGCGAAAGGCTTCTTGAAGGAAAGTCTGTAACTCTGTGAGATGAATTAACTGAACACAAAGCAGTTTCTCAGAAATCTACTTTGCAGTTTTTAACTAAAGATATTTCCTTTTTCACAATAGACCTCTATGGGCTTCCAAATATCACTTTCCAAATTCCACAAGAACAATCTTCGCGAAAGGCTTCCTCAGGGGAGGATGTAAGTCTGTGAGATGAATTAACACAACACAAAGCGGTTTCTCAGAAAGCTTCTTTCCAGTTTTTAACTGAAGATATTTCATTTTTCACCATAGCCCTCGAGGGGCTTCCAAATTACACTTTGCAAATTCCACAAGAGCAGTCTTAGCGAAAGGCTTCTTGAGGGGAAAGCTGTAACTCTGTGAGATGAATTAACAGGATAAAAAGCAGTTTATCAGAAAGCTTCTTTTCAGTTTTTAACTTAGGATATTTTCTTTTCCTCCATAGCCCTCTATAGGCTTCCATATATCACTTTGCAAATTCCACAAGAACAGTCTTAGCGAAACGCTTCTTGTGGGGAAAGCTGTAACTCTGTGAGGTGAATTAACAGAAGACAAAGCAGTTTCTCAGAAAGTTTCTTTTCAGTTTTTATCTTGGGATATTTCCTTTTTCACCATGGCCCTCTATGGGCTTTCAAATAACACCTTGCAAATTCCGAGAGAACAGTCTTAGAGGAAGGTTTCTTGAGAGGAAAGCTGTAACTCTATGAGATGAATTAACAGAACACAATGCATTTTCTCAGAAAGCTTCTTTCCAGTTTTTAACGGAAGATATTTTCTTTTTCACCATAGTCCTCTATGGGCTTCCAAATATCACTTTGCAAATTCCACAAGAACAGTCTTAGCGAAAAAGTTCTTGAAGGGAAAACTGTAACTCTCTGAGATGAATTAACAAAACAGAAAGCAGTTTTTCAGGAAGCTTCTTTCCATTTTTTAACTGAAGATATTTCCTTTTTCACCATAGCCCTCTAGGGGCTTCCAAATATCTCTTTGCAAATTGCACAAGAAAAGTCTTAGCGAAAGACTTCTTGAGGGGAATGCTGTAACTCTGTGAGATGAATTGACAGAACACAAAGCAGTTTCTCAGAAAGCTTCTTTACAGTTTTAAACGGAACGTTTCTCCGTTTTCACCATAACCCTCTATGGGCTTCCAAATACCACTTTGCAAATTCCACAAAAACAGTCTTAGCGATTTTCCGGACCTGGCCGAGCAGGAGGCGCCATCATGGGAGTTGACATCCGCCACAACAAGGCCCGAAAGGTTCGGCAAAGGAGCCCAAGAGCCAGGATATCTACCTGAGGCTGTTGGTCAAGTTGTATAGGTTTCTGGCCAGAAGAACCAATTCCACATTCAACCAGGTTGTGCTGAAGAGGTTGTTTATGAGTCGCTCCAACCGGCCGCCTCTGTCCCTTTCCCGGATGACCCGGAAGATGAAGCTTCCTGGCCGGGAAAACAAAACGGCTGTGGTTGTGGGGACCATAACGGACGACGTGCGGGTTCAGGAGGTGCCCAAACTGAAGGTATGTGCACTGCACGTAACCAGCTGGGCCCGCAGCCGCATCCTCAGGGCCGGGGGCAAGATCCTCACTTTCGACCAGCTGACCTTCGACTCCCCCAAGGGCTGCGGCACTGTCCTGCTCTCCAGTCCTCGCAAGGGCCGAGAGGTGTACCGGCATTTCGGCAAGGCCCCAGGAACCCCGCACAGCCACACCAAACCCTACGTCCGCTCCAAGGGCCGGAAGTACGAGCGTGCCAGAGGCCGACGGACCAGCCGAGGCTACAAAAACTAACCTTGGATCCTACCCTCTTATTAAAAAGATTTTGAGCGCTGACGACAAAAAAAAACAAAAAACAAAAAAAAAACAAAACAAAACAAAAAAAAAACAGTCTTCGCGAAAGTCTTCTGGAGGGGAAAGCTGTAACTCTGTGAGATGAATTAACAGAAAACAAACCAGTTTCTCAGAAAGCTTCTTTGCAGTTTTTAACGAAAGATATTTCCTTTTTCACCGTAGCCCTCTTTGAGCTTCCAAATATCACTTTGCAAATTTCACAAGAACAGTACTAGTGAACGGCTTCTTGAGGGGAAAGCTGTAACTCTGTGAGATGATTTAACAGAACACAAAGCAGTTTCTGAGAAAGCTTCTTTTCAGTTTTTAACGGAAGATATCTCATTTTCACGATAGCCCTCAAGGGGCTTCCAAATATCACTTTCCAAATTCCACAGGAACTGTCTCAGCGAAAGGCTTCTCGAGGGGAAAGCTGTAACTCTGTGAAGTGCATTAACAGAACACAAAGCAGTTTCTCAGAAAACTTCTTTCCCGTTTTTATCTTAGGATAATTCCTTTTTCACCACAGCCCTCTAAGGGCTTGTAAATATTGCTTTGCAAATACGAAAAGACCAGTCTTATCGAAAGGCTTCTTAAGGGGAAAGCTGTAACTCTGTGAGATGAACTAACAGAACACAAAGCAGTTTCTCAGAAAGCTTCTTTTCAGTTTTTAAAGGAAGATATTACATTTTCATCATAACCTTCCAGGGGTTTCCAAATATCCCTTTGCAAATTTCACAAGAACAGTCTTAGCGAAAGGCTTCTTGAAGTGAAAGCTGTAACTCTGTGAGATGAATTAACAGAACACAAAGCAGTTTCTCAGAAAGCTTCTTTTCAGTTTTTATGTTAGGATCCTTCCTTTTTCACTATAGCCCTCTATGGGCTTCCAAATATCACTTTGCAAATTGCACAAGAACAGTCTTAGCGAAAGGCTTCTTGAGGTGAAAGCTGTAACTGTGTGAGATGAATTACGAGAACACAAAGCCGTTTCTCAGAAAGCTTCTTTCCAGTTTTTAACGTAAATTATTTCCTTTTTCACCATACCCCTCTATGGGCTTCTAAATATCACGTTCTAAATTCCACAAGAACAGTCTTAGCGAAAGGATTCTCGAGGGGAAAGATGTAACTCTGTGAGATTAAATAACAGAACACAAAGCCGTTTCTCAGAAAGCTTTTTTCCAGTTTTTAATGGAAGATATTTCCTTTTTCACCGCAGCCCACTATGGGCTTCTAAATATCACTTTACAAATTCGACAAGAACAGTCTTAGAGAAAGGCTTTTTGGGGGGAAAGCTGTAACTCTGTGAGATGAATTAAGAGAACACAAAGCAGTTTCTCAGAAAGCTTCTTTCAAGTTTTTAATGGAAGATATTTCCTATTTCACCATAGTCATCTATGGGCTTCTAAATATCACTTTTTAAATTCCACAAGAACAGTCTTAGCGAAAGTCTTCTTGAGGGGAAAGCTGTAACTCTGTGAGATCAATTAACAGAGCACAAAGCAGTTTCTCAGAAAGCTTCTTTCCAGTTTTTAATAAAAGAGATTTCCATTTTCAGCATAGCCCTCTATGGGCTTCCAAATATCACTTGGCAAATTCCACAAGAAGAGCCTTAGCGAAAGGATTCTTGAGGGGAAAGGTGTAACACTGTGAAATGAATTAACAGAACAAAAAGCAGTTTCTCAGAAAGCTTCTTTCCAGTTTTTAACTGAAGATATTTCCTTTTTCACTATAGCCCTCTTTGGTCGTCCAAATATCACTTTGCAAATTCCACAACAACAGTCTTAGCGAAAGGCTTCCTGAGGGGAAAGCTGTAACTCTGAGATGAATTAAGAGGACACAAAGCAGTTTCTCAAAAAGCTGCTTTCCAGTTTTTAACGGAAGATATTTCCTTTTTCATCAAAGCCCTCTTTGGGCTACCAAATATCACCTTGCAAATTCCACAAGAACACTCTTAGCCAAAGGCTTCTTGAGGGGAAAGCTGTAACTCTGTGAGATGAATTAAGAGAACACAAAGCAGTTTCTCAGAAAGCTTCTTTTCAGTTTTTATGTTAGGATCCTTCCTTTTTCACTATAGCCCTCTATGGGCTTCCAAAAATCACTTTGCAAATTCCACAAGAACAGTCTTAGCGAAAGACTTCTTGAGGTGAAAGCTGTAACAGTGTGAGATGAATTACGAGAACACAAAGCAGTTTCTCAGAAAGCTTCTTTCAAGTTTTTAACGGAAGATATTTCCTATTTCACCATAGTCCTCTATGGGCTTCTAAATATCACTTTGTAAATTCCACAAGAACAGTCTTAGCAAAAGGCTTCTTGAGGGGAGAGCTGTAACTCTGTGAGATCAATTAACAGAGCACAAAGCAGTTTCTCAGAAAGCTTCTTTCCAGTTTTTAATAAAAGTGATTTCCTTTTTCAGCATAGCCCTCTATGTGCTTCCAAATATCACTTGGCAAATTCCACAAGAAGAGCCTTAGCGAAAGGCTTCTTGTGGAGAAAGCTGTAACTCTGTGAAATGAATTATCCGAACACAACGCAGTTTCTCAGTATGCCTCTTTTCACTTTTAACGGAGGATATTTCTTTTTCCATGATAGAACTCTATGGGTTTCCAAATATGACTTTGCAAATTCCACAGGAACAGTCTTAGCGAAAGGCATCTTCTGGGGAAAGCTGTAACTCTGTGACATGAATTATTAGAACACAAAGCAGTATGTCAGAAAGCTTCTTTTCAGTTTTTATCTTAGGATACTTCCCATTTCACCATAGCCCTCTATGGGCTTCCAAATATCACTTTGCAAATTCCACAAGAACAGTCTTAGCGAAACGCTTATTGAGGTAAAAGCTGTAACTCTGTGAGATGAATAAACAGAACGCAAAGGAGTTTCTCAGAATGCTTCTTTCCAGTTTTTAACGGAGAATATTTCCTTATTCAACATAGCACTCTATGGGATTCTAATATCACGTTCTAAATACCACAAGAACAGTCTTAGCGAAAGGCTTCTTGAGGGGAAAGCTGTAACTCTGTGCGATGAATTAACAGAACACAAAGTATTTTCTCAGAACGTTTCTTTCCAGTTTTTAACGTAAATTATTTCCTTTTTCACCATAGCCCACTATGGGCTTCTAAATATCACGTTCTAAATTCCACAAGAACAGTCTTAGCGAAAGGATTCTTGAGGGGAAAGATGTAACTCTCTGAGATTAAATAACAGAACACAAAGCCATTTCTCAGAAAGCTTTTTTCCAGTTTTTAATGGAAGATATTTCCTTTTTCACCGCAGCCCACTATGGGCTTCTAAATATCACTTTACAAATTCGACAAGAACAGTCTTAGAGAAAGGCTTTTTGGGGGGAAAGCTGTAACTCTGTGAGATGAATTAAGAGAACACAAAGCAGTTTCTCAGAAAGCTTCTTTCCAGTTTTTAACTGAAGATATTTCCCTTTTCACTATAGCCCTCTTTGGTCGTCCAAATATCACTTTGCAAATTCCACAAGAACAGTCTTAGCGAAAGGCTTCCTGAGGGGAAAGCTGTAATTCTGTGAGATGAATTAACAGAACACAAAGCAGTTTCTCACAAAGCTTCTTTCAAGTTTTTAACGGAAGATATTTCGTTTTTCACCAATGCCCTCTAAGGGCTTCTAAATATCACTTTGCAAATTCCACAAGAACAAGCTTAGCGAAAGGCTTCCTGTGGGGAAAGCTGTAAGTCTGTGAGATGAATTAACAGAAAACAAAGTAGTTTCTCAGAAAGCTTCTTTTCAGTTTTTATCTTAGGATATTTCCTTTTTCACCAGAATCCTCTATGGGCTTCCAAATATCACTTTGCAAACTCCAAAGAAGAGTCTTAGCGAAAGGCTTCTTGAGGGGAAAGCTGTAATCAGAAAGCTTCTTTCCAGTTTTTAAGGGAAGATATTTCCTTTTTCACCATAGACCTCTATGGGCTTCCATGTATCACTTTTCAAATTCCACAAGAACTGTCCTAGCGAAAGGCTTATTGAGGGTAAAGCTGTAATTCTGTGTGATGAACTAACAGAAAACAAAGCAGTTTCTCAGAAAGCTTCTTTCCAGTTTTAAACGGAAGATATTTCCTTTTTTACCAAAGCCCTCTGTGGACTTCCAAATATTACTTTGCAAATTCCACAAGAACAGTGTTAGCGAAAGGCTTCTTGAGCTTAAAGCTGTAAGTCTGTGAAATGAATTAACAGAACACAAAGCAGTTTCTCAGAAAGCTTATTTCCAGTTTTTAACGGAAGATATTTCCTTTTTCACCATAGCACTCTACGGGCTTCCAAATATCACCTTGCAAATTCCACAAGAACAGTCTTAGCGAAAGGCTTCTTGAGGGGAAAGCCGTAACTGTGAGAGATGAATTAACAGAACACAAAGCAGTGTCTCAGGAAGCTTCTTTCCAGTTTTTACTGAAGATGTTTCATTTTTCACCATAGACGTCTATGAGCTTTCAAATATCACTTTGCAGTTTCCACAAGAACAGTATTAGAGAAAGGCTTCTTGAGGGGAAAGCTGTAATCAGAAAGCTTTTTCCGAGTTTTTAACAGAAGATATTTCCTTTTTCACCATAGCCCTCCATGGGCTTCCAAATATCACATTGCAAATTCCAAAAGACCAGTCTTAGCGAAAGACTTCTTGAGGGGAAAGCTGTAAGTCTGCGAGATGAATTAACAGAACACAAAGCAGTTTCACAGAAAGCTTCTTTTCAGTTTTTATCTCAGGATATTTCGTTTTTCACCCTAGCCCTCTATGGGCTTCTGCATATCACTTTCCAAATTCCAGAAGAACAGTCTTAGCGAAAGGCTTCTTGAGTGGAAAGCTGTAACTCTGTGAGATGAATTAACAGAACACAAAGCAGTTTCTCAGAAAGCTTCTTTCCAGTTTTTAAGCGAAGATATTTCCTTTTTCACCATAGCCCTCTTTGGGCTTATAAATATCACTTTCCAAATTCCACATGAACAGTCTTAGCGAAAGGCTACCTGATGGGAAACCTGTAACTCTGTGAGATGAATTAACAGAAGACAAAGCAGTTTCTCAGAAAGCTTCTTTCCAGTTTTCAACGGAAGATATTTCCTTTTTCATCATAGCCCTCTATGGGCTTTGAAATATCACTTTGCAAATTCCACAAGAATAGTCTTAGTGAAAGGTGTCTGGAGGGGAAAGCTCTAACTCTGTGAGATGAATTAACAGAACGAAAGGAGTTTCTCAGAAAGCTTCTTTCCAGTTTTTAACGGAACATGATTCCTTTTTAACCGTAGCCCTCTATGGGTTTCCAAATATCACTTTGCAAATTTCACAAGAACAGCCTTGGCAAAAGCCTTCTTGAGGGAAAAGCTGTAACTCTGTGAGGTGAATTAGCAGAACACAAAGCAGTTTCTCAGAAAGCTTCTGTGCAGTTTTTAACAGAAGATATTTCATTTTCAATATAGCCCTCCATGGGCTTCCAAATATCACTTTTGAAATTCCACAGGAACAGTCTTAGCGAAAGACTTCTTGAAGGGAAAGCTGTAACTCTGTAGATGAATTACCAGAACACAAAGCAGTTTCTCAGAATGCTGCTTTGCAGTTTTTTCTTAGTATATTTCCTTTTTCACCATAGCGAGCTATGGGCTTTGAAATATCACTTTAAAATTTCACGAGAACCCTCTTAGTGAACGGCTTCTTGAGGGTAAAGCTGTAACTCTGTTGGATGAATTAATAGAACACAACGCAGTTTTCCAAAGCTTCTTTTTAGTTTTTATCTTAGTATATTTTCTTTTTCATCCTAGCCCTCTATGGGCTTCCAAATAACACTTTGCACATTCCACAAGAATAACCTCTGTGACAGGCTTCTTGAGGGGAAAGCTGTACCTCTGTGAGATGAATTAACAGAAAACAAACCAGTTTACCAGGAAGCTTTTATTCAGTTTTTAAATGAAGATATTTCCTTTTTCACCATAGCCCTCTTTGGGCTTCCAAATATCACTTTGCAAATTCCACAAGAACAGTCTTAGCAAAAGGCTTCTTGAGGGGAAAGTTGTAACACTGTCAGATGAATTAACAGAACACAAAGTAGTTTCTCAGAAAGATTCTTTCCAGTTTTTAACGGAAGATATTCCCTTTTTCACCATAGACTTCTATGAACTTCCAAATATCACTTTGCAAATTCCACAAGAACAGTCTTAGCGAATGGCTTCTTGAGGGGAAAGCGGTAACTCTCTGAGATGAATTAACAGAACACAAAGCAGTTTCTCAAAGCTTCTTTTCAGTCTTTATCTTAGGATATTTCGTTTTTCACCCTAGACCTCTATGGGCTTCAAAATATCACTTTGCAAATTCCACAAGAACAGGATTAGTGAAAGGCTTCTTGAGGGGAAAGCTGTAACACTGTGTGATGAATTAACAGAACACAAAACAGTTTCTCATAAGGCTTCTTTCCAATTTTTAACGGAAGATATTTCCTTATTCACCATAACCCACTACGGGCTTCCAAATATCACTTTGCAAGTTCCACAATAACAGACTTAGCGAAAGGATTCTTGAGGGGAAAGATGTAACTCTGTGAGATGAATTAAGAGAACAAAAAGCAGTTTCTCAGAAAGCTTCTTTCCAGTTTGAAACTGAAGATATTTCCTTTTTCACCATAGCCCTCTATGGGCTTCCAAATATGATTTTGAATATCTCACAAAAACATTCTTAGCGAAGGCTTCTTGTGGGGAAAGCTGTAACTCGGTCCGATGTATAATTAACAGAACACACGGCAGTTTCTCAGAAAGCTTCTTTTCAGTTTTTAACTGAAGATATTTCCTTTTTCATCATACCCCTCTATGAGCTTCCAAATATCACTTTGCAAATTCCACAGTAACAGTCTTAGCGAAAGGCTTCTGGAAGGGAAAGCTGTAACTGTGTGAGATGAATTAACAGAACACAAAGCAGTTTCTGTGAAAGCTTCTTTTCAGTTTTTATCTTAGGCTATTTCCTTTTTCACCATAGCCCTGAATGGGCTTCGAAATATCACTTTGCAAATTCCAAAACAACAGTCTTAGCGAAAGCTTTCTGGAGGGGAAAGCTGTAACTCTCTGAGATGAATTAACAGAACACAAAACAGTTTCTCAGAAAGATTCTTTCCAGTTTTTAACGGAAGATATTTCTTTTTTCACCATAGCCCTCTATGGGCTTCCAAATATTACTTTGGAAATGCCACAAGAACAGTCTTAGCAAAAGCCTTCTTGAGGCGAAAGCTGTAACTCTTTGAGATAAATTAACAGAACACAAATCAGTTTCTCAGAAAACTTCTTTCAAGTTTTTAACTGAAGATATTTCCTTTTTCACCATAGCCCTCAATGGGTTTCCAAATATCACTTTGCACATCCCACAAGAACAGTCTTAGCGAAAGTCTTCTTAAGGGGAATGCTCTAGCTCTTTGAGATGATTCAACAGGACACAAAGCAGTTTTTCAGAAAGCTTCTTTTCAGTTTCTATCTTAGGCTATTTCCTTTTTCACCATAGCCCTCTATGGTCTTCCAAATATCACTTTGCACATCCCACAAGAACAGTCTTAGCGAAAGTCTTCTTAAGGGGAATGCTCTAGCTCTTTGAGATGATTCAACAGGACACAAAGCAGTTTTTCAGAAAGCTTCTTTTCAGTTTCTATCTTAGGCTATTTCCTTTTTCACCATAGCCCTCTATGGTCTTCCAAATATCACCTTGCAAATTCCACAAGAACAGTCTTAGCGAAAAACTTCTGGAGGGGAAAGCTCTAATTCGGTGAGATGTATTAACAGAAAACACGCCAGTTTCTCATAAAGCTTCTTTCCCCTTTTTAACGGGAGATATTTCCTTTTTCACCATAGCCCTCTATGGGTTACCAAATATGAATTTGCAAATTGCACAAGAAGAGTCTTAGTGAATGGCTTCTTGAGGGGAAAGCTCAAACTCTGTGAGATGAACTAACAGAACACAAAGCAGTTTCTCAGAAAGCTTCTTTTCTGTTTTTAACGGAAGATTTCGAAATTTTGCTTTGCAAATTCCACAAGAACAGTCTTAGCCAAAGACTTCTGGAGGGGAAAGCTGTAACTCATGAGATGAAATAACAGAACACAAAGCAGTTTCTCAGAAAGCTTCTTTCCAGTTTTTAAGGGAAGATATTTCCTTTTTCATCATAGCCATCTATGGGCTTCCAAATATCACTTTGCAAATTCCACAAGAACAGTCTTAGTGAACGGCTTCTTGAGGGGAAAGCTGTAAATCGGTGAGATGAATAAACAGAACACAAAGGAGTTACTCATAAAGCTTCTTTCCAGTTTTTAACTAAAGATATTTCCTTTTTCACCATAGCCCTCTATGGGCTTCCAAAATCACTTTGCAAATTCCACAAAACAGTCTTAGCGAAAGGCTTCTGGAGAGCAAAGCTGTAATTCTGTGAGATAAATTAACAGAACACAAAGCAGTTTCTCAGAAATCTTCTTTCCAGTTTTCATCTTAGGATATTTCCTTTTTCACCATAGCCCTCTATGGGCTTCCAAATATCACTATGCAAATCCCACAGGAACTGTCTTAGCGAAAGGCTTCTTGTGGAGTGGCTTCTTGAGGGGAAAGCGGTAACACTGGGAGATTAACTAACAGAACACAAAGCAGTTTCTCAGAAAGTTTCTTCTCGTTTTTTATCTTAGGATATTTCCTTTTTCACCTTAGCCATCTCTGGGCTTCCAATTATCACTTTGCGAATTCCACAAGAACAATCTTAGCAGAAGCTGTCTTCAGGGGAAAGCTCTAATTCTATGAGATGAATTAACAGAACACACAGCAGTTTCTCAGAAAGCTTCTTTTCAGTTTATAACTGAAGATATTTCCTTTTTCACCGTAGCCCTCCATGGGCTTCCAAATATCACTTTGCAAATACCACAACAGCAGCCTTAGCGAAAGGCTTCTTGAGGGTAAAGCTGTAACTCTGTGAGTTGAATTAACAGAACACAAAGCAGTTTCTCAGAAAGCTTCTTTCCAGTTTTTAACGGAAGATATTTCCTTTTTCACCATAGCCCTCTATGGGTTTCCAAATATCACTTTGCAAATTTCACAAGAACAGTCTTAGTGAACGGCTTCTTGAGGAGAAAGCTGAAACTCTGTGAGATGAACTAACAGAACACAAAGCAGTTTCTCAAAGAGCTTCTTTTCGGTTTTTAGCGGAAGATATTTACTTTTTCACCATAGCCCTCTATGTGCTTCCAAATATCACTTTTCAAATTCCACAAGAGCAGTCTTAACGAAGGGCTTCTGGAGGGGAAAGTTGTAACTCTGTGAGATAAATTAACAGAACAGAAAGCAGTTTCTCAGAAAGCTTCTTTCCAGTTTTTAACTGAAGATATTTCCTTTTTCACCATAGCCCTCTAGGGGTTCCAAATATCACTTTGCAAATTCCACAAGGATAGTCTTAAGGAAAAGATTCTGGAGGGGAAAGCTATAACTCTGTGAGATGAATTAACAGAACACAAAACAGTTTCACAGAAACCTTCTTTCCAGTTTTTAACTGAAGAAATTTCCTTTTCAACCATAGCGCTCTATGGGCTTCCAAATAAGACTTTGCAAATCGCACAAGAACAGTCTTAGCGAAAGGCTTGTTGAGGGGAAAGCTGTTAATCTGTGAGATGAGTTAAGAGAACACAAGGCAGTTTCTCCGAAAGCTTCCTTTAGGTTTTTATCTTAGGTAATTTCCTTTTTCACCACAGCCCTCTATGGGCTTCCCAACATCACTTTTCAAATTACACAAGAACAGTCTTAGCGAAAGGCTTCTTGAGGGGAAAGCTGTAACCCTGTGAGTTGAATTAACAGAACACAAAGCAGTTTCTCCGAAGGCTTCTATTCAGTTTTTACCTTAGAATATTTCCTTTTTCACCATAGCCCTGTAAGGGCTTCCAAATATAACTTTGCAAATTCCACATGAAAAGTCTTAGTGAAAAGCTTCTTGAGGGGAAGCTGTAACTCTCTGAGATGAATTAATAGAACACAAAGCAGTTTCTCAGAAAGCTTCTTTCCACTTTTTAACGGAAGATATTTCCTTTTTCACCATAGCCCTCTATGGGCTTCCAAATATGACTTTGAATATCTCACAAAAACATTCTTAGCGAAGGCTTCTTGTGGGGAAAGCTGTAACTCGGTCAGATGTATAATTAACAGAACACACGGCAGTTTCTCAGAAAGCTTCTTTTCAGTTTTTAACTGAAGATATTTCCTTTTTCATCATACCCCTCTATGAGCTTCCAAATATCACTTTGCAAATTCCACAGTAACAGTCTTAGCGAAAGGCTTCTGGAAGGGAAAGCTGTAACTGTGTGAGATGAATTAACAGAACACAAAGCAGTTTCTGTGAAAGCTTCTTTTCAGTTTTTATCTTAGGCTATTTCCTTTTTCACCATAGCCCTGAATGGGCTTCGAAATATCACTTTGCAAATTCCAAAACAACAGTCTTAGCGAAAGCTTTCTGGAGGGGAAAGCTGTAACTCTCTGAGATGAATTAACAGAACACAAAACAGTTTCTCAGAAAGATTCTTTCCAGTTTTTAACGGAAGATATTTCTTTTTTCACCATAGCCCTCTATGGGCTTCCAAATATCACTTTGGAAATGCCACAAGAACAGTCTTAGCAAAAGACTTCTTGAGGCGAAAGCTGTAACTCTTTGAGATAAATTAACAGAACACAAATCAGTTTCTCAGAAAACTTCTTTCAAGTTTTTAACTGAAGATATTTCCTTTTTCACCATAGCCCTCAATGGGTTTCCAAATATCACTTTGCACATCCCACAAGAACAGTCTTAGCGAAAGTCTTCTTAAGGGGAATGCTCTAGCTCTTTGAGATGATTCAACAGGACACAAAGCAGTTTTTCAGAAAGCTTCTTTTCAGTTTCTATCTTAGGCTATTTCCTTTTTCACCATAGCCCTCTATGGTCTTCCAAATATCACCTTGCAAATTCCACAAGAACAGTCTTAGCGAAAAACTTCTGGAGGGGAAAGCTCTAATTCGGTGAGATGTATTAACAGAAAACACGCCAGTTTCTCATAAAGCTTCTTTCCCCTTTTTAACGGGAGATATTTCCTTTTTCACCATAGCCCTCTATGGGTTACCAAATATGAATTTGCAAATTGCACAAGAAGAGTCTTAGTGAATGGCTTCTTGAGGGGAAAGCACAAACTCTGTGAGATGAACTAACAGAACACAAAGCAGTTTCTCAGAAAGCTTCTTTTCTGTTTTTAACGGAAGATTTCGAAATTTTGCTTTGCAAATTCCACAAGAACAGTCTTAGCCAAAGACTTCTGGAGGGGAAAGCTGTAACTCATGAGATGAAATAACAGAACACAAAGCAGTTTCTCAGAAAGCTTCTTTCCAGTTTTTAAGGGAAGATATTTCCTTTTTCATCATAGCCATCTATGGGCTTCCAAATATCACTTTGCAAATTCCACAAGAACAGTCTTAGTGAACGGCTTCTTGAGGGGAAAGCTGTAAATCGGTGAGATGAATAAACAGAACACAAAGGAGTTACTCATAAAGCTTCTTTCCAGTTTTTAACTAAAGATATTTCCTTTTTCACCATAGCCCTCTATGGGCTTCCAAAATCACTTTGCAAATTCCACAAGAACAGTCTTAGCGAAAGGCTTCTGGAGAGCAAAGCTGTA
Organism: Chlorocebus sabaeus; assembly: GCF_047675955.1. Lineage (NCBI taxonomy): Eukaryota > Metazoa > Chordata > Mammalia > Primates > Cercopithecidae > Chlorocebus > Chlorocebus sabaeus. Next base: position 67,510 of record NW_027327871.1, on the reverse strand, counting down.
ATTCTGTGAGATAAATTAACAGAACACAAAGCAGTTTCTCAGAAATCTTCTTTCCAGTTTTCATCTTAGGATATTTCCTTTTTCACCATAGCCCTCTATGGGCTTCCAAATATCACTATGCAAATCCCACAGGAACTGTCTTAGCAAAAGGCTTCTTGTGGAGTGGCTTCTTGAGGGGAAAGCGGTAACACTGGGAGATTAACTAACAGAACACAAAGCAGTTTCTCAGAAAGTTTCTTCTCGTTTTTTATCTTAGGATATTTCCTTTTTCACCTTAGCCATCTCTGGGCTTCCAATTATCACTTTGCGAATTCCACAAGAACAATCTTAGCAGAAGCTGTCTTCAGGGGAAAGCTCTAATTCTATGAGATGAATTAACAGAACACACAGCAGTTTCTCAGAAAGCTTCTTTTCAGTTTATAACTGAAGATATTTCCTTTTTCACCGTAGCCCTCCATGGGCTTCCAAATATCACTTTGCAAATACCACAACAGCAGCCTTAGCGAAAGGCTTCTTGAGGGTAAAGCTGTAACTCTGTGAGTTGAATTAACAGAACACAAAGCAGTTTCTCAGAAAGCTTCTTTCCAGTTTTTAACGGAAGATATTTCCTTTTTCACCATAGCCCTCTATGGGTTTCCAAATATCACTTTGCAAATTTCACAAGAACAGTCTTAGTGAACGGCTTCTTGAGGAGAAAGCTGAAACTCTGTGAAATGAACTAACAGAACACAAAGCAGTTTCTCAAAGAGCTTCTTTTCGGTTTTTAGCGGAAGATATTTACTTTTTCACCATAGCCCTCTATGTGCTTCCAAATATCACTTTTCAAATTCCACAAGAGCAGTCTTAACGAAGGGCTTCTGGAGGGGAAAGTTGTAACTCTGTGAGATAAATTAACAGAACAGAAAGCAGTTTCTCAGAAAACTTCTTTCCAGTTTTTAACTGAAGATATTTCCTTTTTCACCATAGCCCTCTAGGGGTTCCAAATATCACTTTGCAAATTCCACAAGGATAGTCTTAAGGAAAAGATTCTGGAGGGGAAAGCTATAACTCTGTGAGATGAATTAACAGAACACAAAACAGTTTCACAGAAACCTTCTTTCCAGTTTTTAACTGAAGAAATTTCCTTTTTCACCATAGCGCTCTATGGGCTTCCAAATAAGACTTTGCAAATCGCACAAGAACAGTCTTAGCGAAAGGCTTGTTGAGGGGAAAGCTGTTAATCTGTGAGATGAATTAACAGAACACAAGGCAGTTTCTCCGAAAGCTTCCTTTAAGTTTTTATCTTAGGTAATTTCCTTTTTCACCACAGCCCTCTATGGGCTTCCCAACGTCACTTTTCAAATTACACAAGAACAGTCTTAGCGAAAGGCTTCTTGAGGGGAAAGCTGTAACCCTGTGAGTTGAATTAACAGAACACAAAGCAGTTTCTCCGAAGGCTTCTATTCAGTTTTTACCTTAGAATATTTCCTTTTTCACCATAGCCCTGTAAGGGCTTCCAAATATAACTTTGCAAATTCCACATGAAAAGTCTTAGTGAAAAGCTTCTTGAGGGGAAGCTGTAACTCTCTGAGATGAATTAATAGAACACAAAGCAGTTTCTCAGAAAGCTTCTTTCCACTTTTTAACGGAAGATATTTCCTTTTTCACCATAGCCCTCTATGGGCTTCCAAATATGACTTTGAATATCTCACAAAAACATTCTTAGCGAAGGCTTCTTGTGGGGAAAGCTGTAACTCGGTCCGATGTATAATTAACAGAACACACGGCAGTTTCTCAGAAAGCTTCTTTTCAGTTTTTAACTGAAGATATTTCCTTTTTCATCATACCCCTCTATGAGCTTCCAAATATCACTTTGCAAATTCCACAGTAACAGTCTTAGCGAAAGGCTTCTGGAAGGGAAAGCTGTAACTGTGTGAGATGAATTAACAGAACACAAAGCAGTTTCTGTGAAAGCTTCTTTTCAGTTTTTATCTTAGGCTATTTCCTTTTTCACCATAGCCCTGAATGGGCTTCGAAATATCACTTTGCAAATTCCAAAACAACAGTCTTAGCGAAAGCTTTCTGGAGGGGAAAGCTGTAACTCTCTGAGATGAATTAACAGAACACAAAACAGTTTCTCAGAAAGATTCTTTCCAGTTTTTAACGGAAGATATTTCTTTTTTCACCATAACCCTCTATGGGCTTCCAAATATCACTTTGGAAATGCCACAAGAACAGTCTTAGCAAAAGCCTTCTTGAGGCGAAAGCTGTAACTCTTTGAGATAAATTAACAGAACACAAATCAGTTTCTCAGAAAACTTCTTTCAAGTTTTTAACTGAAGATATTTCCTTTTTCACCATAGCCCTCAATGGGTTTCCAAATATCACTTTACACATCCCACAAGAACAGTCTTAGCGAAAGTCTTCTTAAGGGGAATGCTCTAGCTCTTTGAGATGATTCAACAGGACACAAAGCAGTTTTTCAGAAAGCTTCTTTTCAGTTTCTATCTTAGGCTATTTCCTTTTTCACCATAGCCCTCTATGGGCTTCCAAATATCACTTTGGAAATGCCACAAGAACAGTCTTAGCAAAAGACTTCTTGAGGCGAAAGCTGTAACTCTTTGAGATAAATTAACAGAACACAAATCAGTTTCTCAGAAAACTTCTTTCAAGTTTTTAACTGAAGATATTTCCTTTTTCACCATAGCCCTCAATGGGTTTCCAAATATCACTTTGCACATCCCACAAGAACAGTCTTAGCGAAAGTCTTCTTAAGGGGAATGCTCTAGCTCTTTGTGATGATTCAACAGGACACAAAGCAGTTTTTCAGAAAGCTTCTTTTCAGTTTCTATCTTAGGCTATTTCCTTTTTCACCATAGCCCTCTATGGTCTTCCAAATATCACCTTGCAAATTCCACAAGAACAGTCTTAGCGAAAAACTTCTGGAGGGGAAAGCTCTAATTCGGTGAGATGTATTAACAGAAAACACGCCAGTTTCTCATAAAGCTTCTTTTCCCTTTTTAACGGGAGATATTTCCTTTTTCACCATAGCCCTCTATGGGTTACCAAATATGAATTTGCAAATTGCACAAGAAGAGTCTTAGTGAATGGCTTCTTGAGGGGAAAGCTCAAACTCTGTGAGATGAACTAACAGAACACAAAGCAGTTTCTCAGAAAGCTTCTTTTCTGTTTTTAACGGAAGATTTCGAAATTTTGCTTTGCAAATTCCACAAGAACAGTCTTAGCCAAAGACTTCTGGAGGGGAAAGCTGTAACTCATGAGATGAAATAACAGAACACAAAGCAGTTTCTCAGAAAGCTTCTTTCCAGTTTTTAAGGGAAGATATTTCCTTTTTCATCATAGCCATCTATGGGCTTCCAAATATCACTTTGCAAATTCCACAAGAACAGTCTTAGTGAACGGCTTCTTGAGGGGAAAACTGTAAATCGGTGAGATGAATAAACAGAACACAAAGGAGTTACTCATAAAGCTTCTTTCCAGTTTTTAACTAAAGATATTTCCTTTTTCACCATAGCCCTCTATGGGCTTCCAAAATCACTTTGCAAATTCCACAAAACAGTCTTAGCGAAAGGCTTCTGGAGAGCAAAGCTGTAATTCTGTGAGATAAATTAACAGAACACAAAGCAGTTTCTCAGAAATCTTCTTTCCAGTTTTCATCTTAGGATATTTCCTTTTTCACCATAGCCCTCTCTGGGCTTCCAAATATCACTATGCAAATCCCACAGGAACTGTCTTAGCGAAAGGCTTCTTGTGGAGTGGCTTCTTGAGGGGAAAGCGGTAACACTGGGAGATTAACTAACAGAACACAAAGCAGTTTCTCAGAAAGTTTCTTCTCGTTTTTTATCTTAGGATATTTCCTTTTTCACCTTAGCCATCTCTGGGCTTCCAATTATCACTTTGCGAATTCCACAAGAACAATCTTAGCAGAGGCTGTCTTCAGGGGAAAGCTCTAATTCTATGAGATGAATTAACAGAACACACAGCAGTTTCTCAGAAAGCTTCTTTTCAGTTTATAACTGAAGATATTTCCTTTTTCACCGTAGCCCTCCATGGGCTTCCAAATATCACTTTGCAAATACCACAACAGCAGCCTTAGCGAAAGGCTTCTTGAGGGTAAAGCTGTAACTCTGTGAGTTGAATTAACAGAACACAAAGCAGTTTCTCAGAAAGCTTCTTTCCAGTTTTTAACGGAAGATATTTCCTTTTTCACCATAGCCCTCTATGGGTTTCCAAATATCACTTTGCAAATTTCACAAGAACAGTCTTAGTGAACGGCTTCTTGAGGAGAAAGCTGAAACTCTGTGAGATGAACTAACAGAACACAAAGCAGTTTCTCAAAGAGCTTCTTTTCGGTTTTTAGCGGAAGATATTTACTTTTTCACCATAGCCCTCTATGTGCTTCCAAATATCACTTTTCAAATTCCACAAGAGCAGTCTTAACGAAGGGCTTCTGGAGGGGAAAGTTGTAACTCTGTGAGATAAATTAACAGAGCAGAAAGCAGTTTCTCAGAAAGCTTCTTTCCAGTTTTTAACTGAAGATATTTCCTTTTTCACCATAGCCCTCTAGGGGTTCCAAATATCACTTTGCAAATTCCACAAGAATAGTCTTAAGGAAAAGATTCTGGAGGGGAAAGCTATAACTCTGTGAGATGAATTAACAGAACACAAAACAGTTTCACAGAAACCTTCTTTCCAGTTTTTAACTGAAGAAATTTCCTTTTTCACCATAGCGCTCTATGGGCTTCCAAATAAGACTTTGCAAATCGCACAAGAACAGTCTTAGCGAAAGGCTTGTTGAGGGGAAAGCTGTTAATCTGTGAGATGAATTAACAGAACACAAGGCAGTTTCTCCGAAAGCTTCCTTTAAGTTTTTATCTTAGGTAATTTCCTTTTTCACCACAGCCCTCTATGGGCTTCCCAACATCACTTTTCAAATTACACAAGAACAGTCTTAGCGAAAGGCTTCTTGAGGGGAAAGCTGTAACCCTGTGAGTTGAATTAACAGAACACAAAGCAGTTTCTCCGAAGGCTTCTATTCAGTTTTTACCTTAGAATATTTCCTTTTTCACCATAGCCCTGTAAGGGCTTCCAAATATAACTTTGCAAATTCCACATGAAAAGTCTTAGTGAAAAGCTTCTTGAGGGGAAGCTGTAACTCTCTGAGATGAATTAATAGAACACAAAGCAGTTTCTCAGAAAGCTTCTTTCCACTTTTTAACGGAAGATATTTCCTTTTTCACCATAGCCCTCTATGGGCTTCCAAATATGACTTTGAATATCGCACAAAAACATTCTTAGCGAAGGCTTCTTGTGGGGAAAGCTGTAACTCGGTCCGATGTATAATTAACAGAACACACGGCAGTTTCTCAGAAAGCTTCTTTTCAGTTTTTAACTGAAGATATTTCCTTTTTCATCATACCCCTCTATGAGCTTCCAAATATCACTTTGCAAATTCCACAGTAACAGTCTTAGCGAAAGGCTTCTGGAAGGGAAAGCTGTAACTGTGTGAGATGAATTAACAGAACACAAAGCAGTTTCTGTGAAAGCTTCTTTTCAGTTTTTATCTTAGGCTATTTCCTTTTTCACCATAGCCCTGAATGGGCTTCGAAACATCACTTTGCAAATTCCAAAACAACAGTCTTAGCGAAAGCTTTCTGGAGGGGAAAGCTGTAACTCTCTGAGATGTATTAACAGAACACAAAACAGTTTCTCAGAAAGATTCTTTCCAGTTTTTAACGGAAGATATTTCTTTTTTCACCATAACCCTCTATGGGCTTCCAAATATCACTTTGGAAATGCCACAAGAACAGTCTTAGCAAAAGCCTTCTTGAGGCGAAAGCTGTAACTCTTTGAGATAAATTAAAAGAACACACATCAGTTTCTCAGAAAACTTCTTTCAAGTTTTTAACTGAAGATATTTCCTTTTTCACCATAGCCCTCAATGGGTTTCCAAATATCACTTTGCACATCCCACAAGAACAGTCTTAGCGAAAGTCTTCTTAAGGGGAATGCTCTAGCTCTTTGAGATGATTCAACAGGACACAAAGCAGTTTTTCAGAAAGCTTCTTTTCAGTTTCTATCTTAGGCTATTTCCTTTTTCACCATAGCCCTCTATGGTCTTCCAAATATCACCTTGCAAATTCCACAAGAACAGTCTTAGCGAAAAACTTCTGGAGGGGAAAGCTCTAATTCGGTGAGATGTATTAACAGAAAACACGCCAGTTTCTCATAAAGCTTCTTTCCCCTTTTTAACGGGAGATATTTCCTTTTTCACCATAGCCCTCTATGGGTTACCAAATATGAATTTGCAAATTGCACAAGAAGAGTCTTAGTGAATGGCTTCTTGAGGGGAAAGCTCAAACTCTGTGAGATGAACTAACAGAACACAAAGCAGTTTCTCAGAAAGCTTCTTTTCTGTTTTTAACGGAAGATTTCGAAATTTTGCTTTGCAAATTCCACAAGAACAGTCTTAGCCAAAGACTTCTGGAGGGGAAAGCTGTAACTCATGAGATGAAATAACAGAACACAAAGCAGTTTCTCAGAAAGCTTCTTTCCAGTTTTTAAGGGAAGATATTTCCTTTTTCATCATAGCCATCTATGGGCTTCCAAATATCACTTTGCAAATTCCACAAGAACAGTCTTAGTGAACGGCTTCTTGAGGGGAAAGCTGTAAATCGGTGAGATGAATAAACAGAACACAAAGGAGTTACTCATAAAGCTTCTTTCCAGTTTTTAACTAAAGATATTTCCTTTTTCACCATAGCCCTCTATGGGCTTCCAAAATCACTTTGCAAATTCCACAAAACAGTCTTAGCGAAAGGCTTCTGGAGAGCAAAGCTGTAATTCTGTGAGATAAATTAACAGAACACAAAGCAGTTTCTCAGAAATCTTCTTTCCAGTTTTCATCTTAGGATATTTCCTTTTTCACCATAGCCCTCTATGGGCTTCCAAATATCACTATGCAAATCCCACAGGAACTGTCTTAGCGAAAGGCTTCTTGTGGAGTGGCTTCTTGAGGGGAAAGCGGTAACACTGGGAGATTAACTAACAGAACACAAAGCAGTTTCTCAGAAAGTTTCTTCTCGTTTTTTATCTTAGGATATTTCCTTTTTCACCTTAGCCATCTCTGGGCTTCCAATTATCACTTTGCGAATTCCACAAGAACAATCTTAGCAGAAGCTGTCTTCAGGGGAAAGCTCTAATTCTATGAGATGAATTAACAGAACACACAGCAGTTTCTCAGAAAGCTTCTTTTCAGTTTATAACTGAAGATATTTCCTTTTTCACCGTAGCCCTCCATGGGCTTCCAAATATCACTTTGCAAATACCACAACAGCAGCCTTAGCGAAAGGCTTCTTGAGGGTAAAGCTGTAACTCTGTGAGTTGAATTAACAGAACACAAAGCAGTTTCTCAGAAAGCTTCTTTCCAGTTTTTAACGGAAGATATTTCCTTTTTCACCATAGCCCTCTATGGGTTTCCAAATATCACTTTGCAAATTTCACAAGAACAGTCTTAGTGAACGGCTTCTTGAGGAGAAAGCTGAAACTCTGTGAGATGAACTAACAGAACACAAAGCAGTTTCTCAAAGAGCTTCTTTTCGGTTTTTAGCGGAAGATATTTACTTTTTCACCATAGCCCTCTATGTGCTTCCAAATATCACTTTTCAAATTCCACAAGAGCAGTCTTAACGAAGGGCTTCTGGAGGGGAAAGTTGTAACTCTGTGAGATAAATTAACAGAACAGAAAGCAGTTTCTCAGAAAGCTTCTTTCCAGTTTTTAACTGAAGATATTTCCTTTTTCACCATAGCCCTCTAGGGGTTCCAAATATCACTTTGCAAATTCCACAAGGATAGTCTTAAGGAAAAGATTCTGGAGGGGAAAGCTATAACTCTGTGAGATGAATTAACAGAACACAAAACAGTTTCACAGAAACCTTCTTTCCAGTTTTTAACTGAAGAAATTTCCTTTTTCACCATAGCGCTCTATGGGCTTCCAAATAAGACTTTGCAAATCGCACAAGAACAGTCTTAGCGAAAGGCTTGTTGAGGGGAAAGCTGTTAATCTGTGAGATGAATTAACAGAACACAAGGCAGTTTCTCCGAAAGCTTCCTTTAGGTTTTTATCTTAGGTAATTTCCTTTTTCACCACAGCCCTCTATGGGCTTCCCAACATCACTTTTCAAATTACACAAGAACAGTCTTAGCGAAAGGCTTCTTGAGGGGAAAGCTGTAACCCTGTGAGTTGAATTAACAGAACACAAAGCAGTTTCTCCGAAGGCTTCTATTCAGTTTTTACCTTAGAATATTTCCTTTTTCACCATAGCCCTGTAAGGGCTTCCAAATATAACTTTGCAAATTCCACATGAAAAGTCTTAGTGAAAAGCTTCTTGAGGGGAAGCTGTAACTCTCTGAGATGAATTAATAGAACACAAAGCAGTTTCTCAGAAAGCTTCTTTCCACTTTTTAACGGAAGATATTTCCTTTTTCACCATAGCCCTCTATGGGCTTCCAAATATGACTTTGAATATCTCACAAAAACATTCTTAGCGAAGGCTTCTTGTGGGGAAAGCTGTAACTCGGTCCGATGTATAATTAACAGAACACACGGCAGTTTCTCAGAAAGCTTCTTTTCAGTTTTTAACTGAAGATATTTCCTTTTTCATCATACCCCTCTATGAGCTTCCAAATATCACTTTGCAAATTCCACAGTAACAGTCTTAGCGAAAGGCTTCTGGAAGGGAAAGCTGTAACTGTGTGAGATGAATTAACAGAACACAAAGCAGTTTCTGTGAAAGCTTCTTTTCAGTTTTTATCTTAGGCTATTTCCTTTTTCACCATAGCCCTGAATGGGCTTCGAAATATCACTTTGCAAATTCCAAAACAACAGTCTTAGCGAAAGCTTTCTGGAGGGGAAAGCTGTAACTCTCTGAGATGAATTAACAGAACACAAAACAGTTTCTCAGAAAGATTCTTTCCAGTTTTTAACGGAAGATATTTCTTTTTCCACCATAACCCTCTATGGGCTTCCAAATATCACTTTGGAAATGCCACAAGAACAGTCTTAGCAAAAGACTTCTTGAGGCGAAAGCTGTAACTCTTTGAGATAAATTAACAGAACACAAATCAGTTTCTCAGAAAACTTCTTTCAAGTTTTTAACTGAAGATATTTCCTTTTTCACCATAGCCCTCAATGGGTTTCCAAATATCACTTTGCACATCCCACAAGAACAGTCTTAGCGAAAGTCTTCTTAAAGGGAATGCTCTAGCTCTTTGAGATGATTCAACAGGACACAAAGCAGTTTTTCAGAAAGCTTCTTTTCAGTTTCTATCTTAGGCTATTTCCTTTTTCACCATAGCCCTCTATGGTCTTCCAAATATCACCTTGCAAATTCCACAAGAACAGTCTTAGCGAAAAACTTCTGGAGGGGAAAGCTCTAATTCGGTGAGATGTATTAACAGAAAACACGCCAGTTTCTCATAAAGCTTCTTTCCCCTTTTTAACGGGAGATATTTCCTTTTTCACCATAGCCCTCTATGGGTTACCAAATATGAATTTGCAAATTGCACAAGAAGAGTCTTAGTGAATGGCTTCTTGAGGGGAAAGCTCAAACTCTGTGAGATGAACTAACAGAACACAAAGCAGTTTCTCAGAAAGCTTCTTTTCTGTTTTTAACGGAAGATTTCGAAATTTTGCTTTGCAAATTCCACAAGAACAGTCTTAGCCAAAGACTTCTGGAGGGGAAAGCTGTAACTCATGAGATGAAATAACAGAACACAAAGCAGTTTCTCAGAAAGCTTCTTTCCAGTTTTTAAGGGAAGATATTTCCTTTTTCATCATAGCCATCTATGGGCTTCCAAATATCACTTTGCAAATTCCACAAGAACAGTCTTAGTGAACGGCTTCTTGAGGGGAAAGCTGTAAATCGGTGAGATGAATAAACAGAACACAAAGGAGTTACTCATAAAGCTTCTTTCCAGTTTTTAACTAAAGATATTTCCTTTTTCACCATAGCCCTCTATGGGCTTCCAAAATCACTTTGCAAATTCCACAAAACAGTCTTAGCGAAAGGCTTCTGGAGAGCAAAGCTGTAATTCTGTGAGATAAATTAACAGAACACAAAGCAGTTTCTCAGAAATCTTCTTTCCAGTTTTCATCTTAGGATATTTCCTTTTTCACCATAGCCCTCTATGGGCTTCCAAATATCACTATGCAAATCCCACAGGAACTGTCTTAGTGAAAGGCTTCTTGTGGAGTGGCTTCTTGAGGGGAAAGCGGTAACACTGGGAGATTAACTAACAGAACACAAAGCAGTTTCTCAGAAAGTTTCTTCTCGTTTTTTATCTTAGGATATTTCCTTTTTCACCTTAGCCATCTCTGGGCTTCCAATTATCACTTTGCGAATTCCACAAGAACAATCTTAGCAGAAGCTGTCTTCAGGGGAAAGCTCTAATTCTATGAGATGAATTAACAGAACACACAGCAGTTTCTCAGAAAGCTTCTTTTCAGTTTATAACTGAAGATATTTCCTTTTTCACCGTAGCCCTCCATGGGCTTCCAAATATCACTTTGCAAATACCACAACAGCAGCCTTAGCGAAAGGCTTCTTGAGGGTAAAGCTGTAACTCTGTGAGTTGAATTAACAGAACACAAAGCAGTTTCTCAGAAAGCTTCTTTCCAGTTTTTAACGGAAGATATTTCCTTTTTCACCATAGCCCTCTATGGGTTTCCAAATATCACTTTGCAAATTTCACAAGAACAGTCTTAGTGAACGGCTTCTTGAGGAGAAAGCTGAAACTCTGTGAGATGAACTAACAGAACACAAAGCAGTTTCTCAAAGAGCTTCTTTTCGGTTTTTAGCGGAAGATATTTACTTTTTCACCATAGCCCTCTATGTGCTTCCAAATATCACTTTTCAAATTCCACAAGAGCAGTCTTAACGAAGGGCTTCTGGAGGGGAAAGTTGTAACTCTGTGAGATAAATTAACAGAACAGAAAGCAGTTTCTCAGAAAGCTTCTTTCCAGTTTTTAACTGAAGATATTTCCTTTTTCACCATAGCCCTCTAGGGGTTCCAAATATCACTTTGCAAATTCCACAAGGATAGTCTTAAGGAAAAGATTCTGGAGGGGAAAGCTATAACTCTGTGAGATGAATTAACAGAACACAAAACAGTTTCACAGAAACCTTCTTTCCAGTTTTTAACTGAAGAAATTTCCTTTTTCACCATAGCGCTCTATGGGCTTCCAAATAAGACTTTGCAAATCGCACAAGAACAGTCTTAGCGAAAGGCTTGTTGAGGGGAAAGCTGTTAATCTGTGAGATGAATTAACAGAACACAAGGCAGTTTCTCCGAAAGCTTCCTTTAGGTTTTTATCTTAGGTAATTTCCTTTTTCTCCACAGCCCTCTATGGGCTTCCCAACATCACTTTTCAAATTACACAAGAACAGTCTTAGCGAAAGGCTTCTTGAGGGGAAAGCTGTAACCCTGTGAGTTGAATTAACAGAACACAAAGCAGTTTCTCCGAAGGCTTCTATTCAGTTTTTACCTTAGAATATTTCCTTTTTCACCATAGCCCTGTAAGGGCTTCCAAATATAACTTTGCAAATTCCACATGAAAAGTCTTAGTGAAAAGCTTCTTGAGGGGAAGCTGTAACTCTCTGAGATGAATTAATAGAACACAAAGCAGTTTCTCAGAAAGCTTCTTTCCACTTTTTAACGGAAGATATTTCCTTTTTCACCATAGCCCTCTATGGGCTTCCAAATATGACTTTGAATATCTCACAAAAACATTCTTAGCGAAGGCTTCTTGTGGGGAAAGCTGTAACTCGGTCAGATGTATAATTAACAGAACACACGGCAGTTTCTCAGAAAGCTTCTTTTCAGTTTTTAACTGAAGATATTTCCTTTTTCATCATACCCCTCTATGAGCTTCCAAATATCACTTTGCAAATTCCACAGTAACAGTCTTAGCGAAAGGCTTCTGGAAGGGAAAGCTGTAACTGTGTGAGATGAATTAACAGAACACAAAGCAGTTTCTGTGAAAGCTTCTTTTCAGTTTTTATCTTAGGCTATTTCCTTTTTCACCATAGCCCTGAATGGGCTTCGAAATATCACTTTGCAAATTCCAAAACAACAGTCTTAGCGAAAGCTTTCTGGAGGGGAAAGCTGTAACTCTCTGAGATGAATTAACAGAACACAAAACAGTTTCTCAGAAAGATTCTTTCCAGTTTTTAACGGAAGATATTTCTTTTTTCACCATAACCCTCTATGGGCTTCCAAATATCACTTTGGAAATGCCACAAGAACAGTCTTAGCAAAAGCCTTCTTGAGGCGAAAGCTGTAACTCTTTGAGATAAATTAACAGAACACAAATCAGTTTCTCAGAAAACTTCTTTCAAGTTTTTAACTGAAGATATTTCCTTTTTCACCATAGCCCTCAATGGGTTTCCAAATATCACTTTACACATCCCACAAGAACAGTCTTAGCGAAAGTCTTCTTAAGGGGAATGCTCTAGCTCTTTGAGATGATTCAACAGGACACAAAGCAGTTTTTCAGAAAGCTTCTTTTCAGTTTCTATCTTAGGCTATTTCCTTTTTCACCATAGCCCTCTATGGGCTTCCAAATATCACTTTGGAAATGCCACAAGAACAGTCTTAGCAAAAGACTTCTTGAGGCGAAAGCTGTAACTCTTTGAGATAAATTAACAGAACACAAATCAGTTTCTCAGAAAACTTCTTTCAAGTTTTTAACTGAAGATATTTCCTTTTTCACCATAGCCCTCAATGGGTTTCCAAATATCACTTTGCACATCCCACAAGAACAGTCTTAGCGAAAGTCTTCTTAAGGGGAATGCTCTAGCTCTTTGTGATGATTCAACAGGACACAAAGCAGTTTTTCAGAAAGCTTCTTTTCAGTTTCTATCTTAGGCTATTTCCTTTTTCACCATAGCCCTCTATGGTCTTCCAAATATCACCTTGCAAATTCCACAAGAACAGTCTTAGCGAAAAACTTCTGGAGGGGAAAGCTCTAATTCGGTGAGATGTATTAACAGAAAACACGCCAGTTTCTCATAAAGCTTCTTTTCCCTTTTTAACGGGAGATATTTCCTTTTTCACCATAGCCCTCTATGGGTTACCAAATATGAATTTGCAAATTGCACAAGAAGAGTCTTAGTGAATGGCTTCTTGAGGGGAAAGCTCAAACTCTGTGAGATGAACTAACAGAACACAAAGCAGTTTCTCAGAAAGCTTCTTTTCTGTTTTTAACGGAAGATTTCGAAATTTTGCTTTGCAAATTCCACAAGAACAGTCTTAGCCAAAGACTTCTGGAGGGGAAAGCTGTAACTCATGAGATGAAATAACAGAACACAAAGCAGTTTCTCAGAAAGCTTCTTTCCAGTTTTTAAGGGAAGATATTTCCTTTTTCATCATAGCCATCTATGGGCTTCCAAATATCACTTTGCAAATTCCACAAGAACAGTCTTAGTGAACGGCTTCTTGAGGGGAAAACTGTAAATCGGTGAGATGAATAAACAGAACACAAAGGAGTTACTCATAAAGCTTCTTTCCAGTTTTTAACTAAAGATATTTCCTTTTTCACCATAGCCCTCTATGGGCTTCCAAAATCACTTTGCAAATTCCACAAAACAGTCTTAGCGAAAGGCTTCTGGAGAGCAAAGCTGTAATTCTGTGAGATAAATTAACAGAACACAAAGCAGTTTCTCAGAAATCTTCTTTCCAGTTTTCATCTTAGGATATTTCCTTTTTCACCATAGCCCTCTCTGGGCTTCCAAATATCACTATGCAAATCCCACAGGAACTGTCTTAGCGAAAGGCTTCTTGTGGAGTGGCTTCTTGAGGGGAAAGCGGTAACACTGGGAGATTAACTAACAGAACACAAAGCAGTTTCTCAGAAAGTTTCTTCTCGTTTTTTATCTTAGGATATTTCCTTTTTCACCTTAGCCATCTCTGGGCTTCCAATTATCACTTTGCGAATTCCACAAGAACAATCTTAGCAGAGGCTGTCTTCAGGGGAAAGCTCTAATTCTATGAGATGAATTAACAGAACACACAGCAGTTTCTCAGAAAGCTTCTTTTCAGTTTATAACTGAAGATATTTCCTTTTTCACCGTAGCCCTCCATGGGCTTCCAAATATCACTTTGCAAATACCACAACAGCAGCCTTAGCGAAAGGCTTCTTGAGGGTAAAGCTGTAACTCTGTGAGTTGAATTAACAGAACACAAAGCAGTTTCTCAGAAAGCTTCTTTCCAGTTTTTAACGGAAGATATTTCCTTTTTCACCATAGCCCTCTATGGGTTTCCAAATATCACTTTGCAAATTTCACAAGAACAGTCTTAGTGAACGGCTTCTTGAGGAGAAAGCTGAAACTCTGTGAGATGAACTAACAGAACACAAAGCAGTTTCTCAAAGAGCTTCTTTTCGGTTTTTAGCGGAAGATATTTACTTTTTCACCATAGCCCTCTATGTGCTTCCAAATATCACTTTTCAAATTCCACAAGAGCAGTCTTAACGAAGGGCTTCTGGAGGGGAAAGTTGTAACTCTGTGAGATAAATTAACAGAGCAGAAAGCAGTTTCTCAGAAAGCTTCTTTCCAGTTTTTAACTGAAGATATTTCCTTTTTCACCATAGCCCTCTAGGGGTTCCAAATATCACTTTGCAAATTCCACAAGAATAGTCTTAAGGAAAAGATTCTGGAGGGGAAAGCTATAACTCTGTGAGATGAATTAACAGAACACAAAACAGTTTCACAGAAACCTTCTTTCCAGTTTTTAACTGAAGAAATTTCCTTTTTCACCATAGCGCTCTATGGGCTTCCAAATAAGACTTTGCAAATCGCACAAGAACAGTCTTAGCGAAAGGCTTGTTGAGGGGAAAGCTGTTAATCTGTGAGATGAATTAACAGAACACAAGGCAGTTTCTCCGAAAGCTTCCTTTAAGTTTTTATCTTAGGTAATTTCCTTTTTCACCACAGCCCTCTATGGGCTTCCCAACATCACTTTTCAAATTACACAAGAACAGTCTTAGCGAAAGGCTTCTTGAGGGGAAAGCTGTAACCCTGTGAGTTGAATTAACAGAACACAAAGCAGTTTCTCCGAAGGCTTCTATTCAGTTTTTACCTTAGAATATTTCCTTTTTCACCATAGCCCTGTAAGGGCTTCCAAATATAACTTTGCAAATTCCACATGAAAAGTCTTAGTGAAAAGCTTCTTGAGGGGAAGCTGTAACTCTCTGAGATGAATTAATAGAACACAAAGCAGTTTCTCAGAAAGCTTCTTTCCACTTTTTAACGGAAGATATTTCCTTTTTCACCATAGCCCTCTATGGGCTTCCAAATATGACTTTGAATATCGCACAAAAACATTCTTAGCGAAGGCTTCTTGTGGGGAAAGCTGTAACTCGGTCCGATGTATAATTAACAGAACACACGGCAGTTTCTCAGAAAGCTTCTTTTCAGTTTTTAACTGAAGATATTTCCTTTTTCATCATACCCCTCTATGAGCTTCCAAATATCACTTTGCAAATTCCACAGTAACAGTCTTAGCGAAAGGCTTCTGGAAGGGAAAGCTGTAACTGTGTGAGATGAATTAACAGAACACAAAGCAGTTTCTGTGAAAGCTTCTTTTCAGTTTTTATCTTAGGCTATTTCCTTTTTCACCATAGCCCTGAATGGGCTTCGAAACATCACTTTGCAAATTCCAAAACAACAGTCTTAGCGAAAGCTTTCTGGAGGGGAAAGCTGTAACTCTCTGAGATGTATTAACAGAACACAAAACAGTTTCTCAGAAAGATTCTTTCCAGTTTTTAACGGAAGATATTTCTTTTTTCACCATAACCCTCTATGGGCTTCCAAATATCACTTTGGAAATGCCACAAGAACAGTCTTAGCAAAAGCCTTCTTGACGCGAAAGCTGTAACTCTTTGAGATAAATTAAAAGAACACACATCAGTTTCTCAGAAAACTTCTTTCAAGTTTTTAACTGAAGATATTTCCTTTTTCACCATAGCCCTCAATGGGTTTCCAAATATCACTTTGCACATCCCACAAGAACAGTCTTAGCGAAAGTCTTCTTAAGGGGAATGCTCTAGCTCTTTGAGATGATTCAACAGGACACAAAGCAGTTTTTCAGAAAGCTTCTTTTCAGTTTCTATCTTAGGCTATTTCCTTTTTCACCATAGCCCTCTATGGTCTTCCAAATATCACCTTGCAAATTCCACAAGAACAGTCTTAGCGAAAAACTTCTGGAGGGGAAAGCTCTAATTCGGTGAGATGTATTAACAGAAAACACGCCAGTTTCTCATAAAGCTTCTTTCCCCTTTTTAACGGGAGATATTTCCTTTTTCACCATAGCCCTCTATGGGTTACCAAATATGAATTTGCAAATTGCACAAGAAGAGTCTTAGTGAATGGCTTCTTGAGGGGAAAGCTCAAACTCTGTGAGATGAACTAACAGAACACAAAGCAGTTTCTCAGAAAGCTTCTTTTCTGTTTTTAACGGAAGATTTCGAAATTTTGCTTTGCAAATTCCACAAGAACAGTCTTAGCCAAAGACTTCTGGAGGGGAAAGCTGTAACTCATGAGATGAAATAACAGAACACAAAGCAGTTTCTCAGAAAGCTTCTTTCCAGTTTTTAAGGGAAGATATTTCCTTTTTCATCATAGCCATCTATGGGCTTCCAAATATCACTTTGCAAATTCCACAAGAACAGTCTTAGTGAACGGCTTCTTGAGGGGAAAGCTGTAAATCGGTGAGATGAATAAACAGAACACAAAGGAGTTACTCATAAAGCTTCTTTCCAGTTTTTAACTAAAGATATTTCCTTTTTCACCATAGCCCTCTATGGGCTTCCAAAATCACTTTGCAAATTCCACAAAACAGTCTTAGCGAAAGGCTTCTGGAGAGCAAAGCTGTAATTCTGTGAGATAAATTAACAGAACACAAAGCAGTTTCTCAGAAATCTTCTTTCCAGTTTTCATCTTAGGATATTTCCTTTTTCACCATAGCCCTCTATGGGCTTCCAAATATCACTATGCAAATCCCACAGGAACTGTCTTAGCGAAAGGCTTCTTGTGGAGTGGCTTCTTGAGGGGAAAGCGGTAACACTGGGAGATTAACTAACAGAACACAAAGCAGTTTCTCAGAAAGTTTCTTCTCGTTTTTTATCTTAGGATATTTCCTTTTTCACCTTAGCCATCTCTGGGCTTCCAATTATCACTTTGCGAATTCCACAAGAACAATCTTAGCAGAAGCTGTCTTCAGGGGA
Organism: Chlorocebus sabaeus; assembly: GCF_047675955.1. NCBI lineage: Eukaryota > Metazoa > Chordata > Mammalia > Primates > Cercopithecidae > Chlorocebus > Chlorocebus sabaeus. The sequence continues at coordinate 50,226 of NW_027327871.1, read as the reverse complement.
AAGCTCTAATTCTATGAGATGAATTAACAGAACACACAGCAGTTTCTCAGAAAGCTTCTTTTCAGTTTATAACTGAAGATATTTCCTTTTTCACCGTAGCCCTCCATGGGCTTCCAAATATCACTTTGCAAATACCACAACAGCAGCCTTAGCGAAAGGCTTCTTGAGGGTAAAGCTGTAACTCTGTGAGTTGAATTAACAGAACACAAAGCAGTTTCTCAGAAAGCTTCTTTCCAGTTTTTAACGGAAGATATTTCCTTTTTCACCATAGCCCTCTATGGGTTTCCAAATATCACTTTGCAAATTTCACAAGAACAGTCTTAGTGAACGGCTTCTTGAGGAGAAAGCTGAAACTCTGTGAGATGAACTAACAGAACACAAAGCAGTTTCTCAAAGAGCTTCTTTTCGGTTTTTAGCGGAAGATATTTACTTTTTCACCATAGCCCTCTATGTGCTTCCAAATATCACTTTTCAAATTCCACAAGAGCAGTCTTAACGAAGGGCTTCTGGAGGGGAAAGTTGTAACTCTGTGAGATAAATTAACAGAACAGAAAGCAGTTTCTCAGAAAGCTTCTTTCCAGTTTTTAACTGAAGATATTTCCTTTTTCACCATAGCCCTCTAGGGGTTCCAAATATCACTTTGCAAATTCCACAAGGATAGTCTTAAGGAAAAGATTCTGGAGGGGAAAGCTATAACTCTGTGGGATGAATTAACAGAACACAAAACAGTTTCACAGAAACCTTCTTTCCAGTTTTTAACTGAAGAAATTTCCTTTTTCACCATAGCGCTCTATGGGCTTCCAAATAAGACTTTGCAAATCGCACAAGAACAGTCTTAGCGAAAGGCTTGTTGAGGGGAAAGCTGTTAATCTGTGAGATGAATTAACAGAACACAAGGCAGTTTCTCCGAAAGCTTCCTTTAGGTTTTTATCTTAGGTAATTTCCTTTTTCACCACAGCCCTCTATGGGCTTCCCAACATCACTTTTCAAATTACACAAGAACAGTCTTAGCGAAAGGCTTCTTGAGGGGAAAGCTGTAACCCTGTGAGTTGAATTAACAGAACACAAAGCAGTTTCTCCGAAGGCTTCTATTCAGTTTTTACCTTAGAATATTTCCTTTTTCACCATAGCCCTGTAAGGGCTTCCAAATATAACTTTGCAAATTCCACATGAAAAGTCTTAGTGAAAAGCTTCTTGAGGGGAAGCTGTAACTCTCTGAGATGAATTAATAGAACACAAAGCAGTTTCTCAGAAAGCTTCTTTCCACTTTTTAACGGAAGATATTTCCTTTTTCACCATAGCCCTCTATGGGCTTCCAAATATGACTTTGAATATCTCACAAAAACATTCTTAGCGAAGGCTTCTTGTGGGGAAAGCTGTAACTCGGTCCGATGTATAATTAACAGAACACACGGCAGTTTCTCAGAAAGCTTCTTTTCAGTTTTTAACTGAAGATATTTCCTTTTTCATCATACCCCTCTATGAGCTTCCAAATATCACTTTGCAAATTCCACAGTAACAGTCTTAGCGAAAGGCTTCTGGAAGGGAAAGCTGTAACTGTGTGAGATGAATTAACAGAACACAAAGCAGTTTCTGTGAAAGCTTCTTTTCAGTTTTTATCTTAGGCTATTTCCTTTTTCACCATAGCCCTGAATGGGCTTCGAAATATCACTTTGCAAATTCCAAAACAACAGTCTTAGCGAAAGCTTTCTGGAGGGGAAAGCTGTAACTCTCTGAGATGAATTAACAGAACACAAAACAGTTTCTCAGAAAGATTCTTTCCAGTTTTTAACGGAAGATATTTCTTTTTCCACCATAACCCTCTATGGGCTTCCAAATATCACTTTGGAAATGCCACAAGAACAGTCTTAGCAAAAGACTTCTTGAGGCGAAAGCTGTAACTCTTTGAGATAAATTAACAGAACACAAATCAGTTTCTCAGAAAACTTCTTTCAAGTTTTTAACTGAAGATATTTCCTTTTTCACCATAGCCCTCAATGGGTTTCCAAATATCACTTTGCACATCCCACAAGAACAGTCTTAGCGAAAGTCTTCTTAAAGGGAATGCTCTAGCTCTTTGAGATGATTCAACAGGACACAAAGCAGTTTTTCAGAAAGCTTCTTTTCAGTTTCTATCTTAGGCTATTTCCTTTTTCACCATAGCCCTCTATGGTCTTCCAAATATCACCTTGCAAATTCCACAAGAACAGTCTTAGCGAAAAACTTCTGGAGGGGAAAGCTCTAATTCGGTGAGATGTATTAACAGAAAACACGCCAGTTTCTCATAAAGCTTCTTTCCCCTTTTTAACGGGAGATATTTCCTTTTTCACCATAGCCCTCTATGGGTTACCAAATATGAATTTGCAAATTGCACAAGAAGAGTCTTAGTGAATGGCTTCTTGAGGGGAAAGCTCAAACTCTGTGAGATGAACTAACAGAACACAAAGCAGTTTCTCAGAAAGCTTCTTTTCTGTTTTTAACGGAAGATTTCGAAATTTTGCTTTGCAAATTCCACAAGAACAGTCTTAGCCAAAGACTTCTGGAGGGGAAAGCTGTAACTCATGAGATGAAATAACAGAACACAAAGCAGTTTCTCAGAAAGCTTCTTTCCAGTTTTTAAGGGAAGATATTTCCTTTTTCATCATAGCCATCTATGGGCTTCCAAATATCACTTTGCAAATTCCACAAGAACAGTCTTAGTGAACGGCTTCTTGAGGGGAAAGCTGTAAATCGGTGAGATGAATAAACAGAACACAAAGGAGTTACTCATAAAGCTTCTTTCCAGTTTTTAACTAAAGATATTTCCTTTTTCACCATAGCCCTCTATGGGCTTCCAAAATCACTTTGCAAATTCCACAAAACAGTCTTAGCGAAAGGCTTCTGGAGAGCAAAGCTGTAATTCTGTGAGATAAATTAACAGAACACAAAGCAGTTTCTCAGAAATCTTCTTTCCAGTTTTCATCTTAGGATATTTCCTTTTTCACCATAGCCCTCTATGGGCTTCCAAATATCACTATGCAAATCCCACAGGAACTGTCTTAGCGAAAGGCTTCTTGTGGAGTGGCTTCTTGAGGGGAAAGCGGTAACACTGGGAGATTAACTAACAGAACACAAAGCAGTTTCTCAGAAAGTTTCTTCTCGTTTTTTATCTTAGGATATTTCCTTTTTCACCTTAGCCATCTCTGGGCTTCCAATTATCACTTTGCGAATTCCACAAGAACAATCTTAGCAGAAGCTGTCTTCAGGGGAAAGCTCTAATTCTATGAGATGAATTAACAGAACACACAGCAGTTTCTCAGAAAGCTTCTTTTCAGTTTATAACTGAAGATATTTCCTTTTTCACCGTAGCCCTCCATGGGCTTCCAAATATCACTTTGCAAATACCACAACAGCAGCCTTAGCGAAAGGCTTCTTGAGGGTAAAGCTGTAACTCTGTGAGTTGAATTAACAGAACACAAAGCAGTTTCTCAGAAAGCTTCTTTCCAGTTTTTAACGGAAGATATTTCCTTTTTCACCATAGCCCTCTATGGGTTTCCAAATATCACTTTGCAAATTTCACAAGAACAGTCTTAGTGAACGGCTTCTTGAGGAGAAAGCTGAAACTCTGTGAGATGAACTAACAGAACACAAAGCAGTTTCTCAAAGAGCTTCTTTTCGGTTTTTAGCGGAAGATATTTACTTTTTCACCATAGCCCTCTATGTGCTTCCAAATATCACTTTTCAAATTCCACAAGAGCAGTCTTAACGAAGGGCTTCTGGAGGGGAAAGTTGTAACTCTGTGAGATAAATTAACAGAACAGAAAGCAGTTTCTCAGAAAGCTTCTTTCCAGTTTTTAACTGAAGATATTTCCTTTTTCACCATAGCCCTCTAGGGGTTCCAAATATCACTTTGCAAATTCCACAAGGATAGTCTTAAGGAAAAGATTCTGGAGGGGAAAGCTATAACTCTGTGGGATGAATTAACAGAACACAAAACAGTTTCACAGAAACCTTCTTTCCAGTTTTTAACTGAAGAAATTTCCTTTTTCACCATAGCGCTCTATGGGCTTCCAAATAAGACTTTGCAAATCGCACAAGAACAGTCTTAGCGAAAGGCTTGTTGAGGGGAAAGCTGTTAATCTGTGAGATGAATTAACAGAACACAAGGCAGTTTCTCCGAAAGCTTCCTTTAGGTTTTTATCTTAGGTAATTTCCTTTTTCACCACAGCCCTCTATGGGCTTCCCAACATCACTTTTCAAATTACACAAGAACAGTCTTAGCGAAAGGCTTCTTGAGGGGAAAGCTGTAACCCTGTGAGTTGAATTAACAGAACACAAAGCAGTTTCTCCGAAGGCTTCTATTCAGTTTTTACCTTAGAATATTTCCTTTTTCACCATAGCCCTGTAAGGGCTTCCAAATATAACTTTGCAAATTCCACATGAAAAGTCTTAGTGAAAAGCTTCTTGAGGGGAAGCTGTAACTCTCTGAGATGAATTAATAGAACACAAAGCAGTTTCTCAGAAAGCTTCTTTCCACTTTTTAACGGAAGATATTTCCTTTTTCACCATAGCCCTCTATGGGCTTCCAAATATGACTTTGAATATCTCACAAAAACATTCTTAGCGAAGGCTTCTTGTGGGGAAAGCTGTAACTCGGTCCGATGTATAATTAACAGAACACACGGCAGTTTCTCAGAAAGCTTCTTTTCAGTTTTTAACTGAAGATATTTCCTTTTTCATCATACCCCTCTATGAGCTTCCAAATATCACTTTGCAAATTCCACAGTAACAGTCTTAGCGAAAGGCTTCTGGAAGGGAAAGCTGTAACTGTGTGAGATGAATTAACAGAACACAAAGCAGTTTCTGTGAAAGCTTCTTTTCAGTTTTTATCTTAGGCTATTTCCTTTTTCACCATAGCCCTGAATGGGCTTCGAAATATCACTTTGCAAATTCCAAAACAACAGTCTTAGCGAAAGCTTTCTGGAGGGGAAAGCTGTAACTCTCTGAGATGAATTAACAGAACACAAAACAGTTTCTCAGAAAGATTCTTTCCAGTTTTTAACGGAAGATATTTCTTTTTCCACCATAACCCTCTATGGGCTTCCAAATATCACTTTGGAAATGCCACAAGAACAGTCTTAGCAAAAGACTTCTTGAGGCGAAAGCTGTAACTCTTTGAGATAAATTAACAGAACACAAATCAGTTTCTCAGAAAACTTCTTTCAAGTTTTTAACTGAAGATATTTCCTTTTTCACCATAGCCCTCAATGGGTTTCCAAATATCACTTTGCACATCCCACAAGAACAGTCTTAGCGAAAGTCTTCTTAAAGGGAATGCTCTAGCTCTTTGAGATGATTCAACAGGACACAAAGCAGTTTTTCAGAAAGCTTCTTTTCAGTTTCTATCTTAGGCTATTTCCTTTTTCACCATAGCCCTCTATGGTCTTCCAAATATCACCTTGCAAATTCCACAAGAACAGTCTTAGCGAAAAACTTCTGGAGGGGAAAGCTCTAATTCGGTGAGATGTATTAACAGAAAACACGCCAGTTTCTCATAAAGCTTCTTTCCCCTTTTTAACGGGAGATATTTCCTTTTTCACCATAGCCCTCTATGGGTTACCAAATATGAATTTGCAAATTGCACAAGAAGAGTCTTAGTGAATGGCTTCTTGAGGGGAAAGCTCAAACTCTGTGAGATGAACTAACAGAACACAAAGCAGTTTCTCAGAAAGCTTCTTTTCTGTTTTTAACGGAAGATTTCGAAATTTTGCTTTGCAAATTCCACAAGAACAGTCTTAGCCAAAGACTTCTGGAGGGGAAAGCTGTAACTCATGAGATGAAATAACAGAACACAAAGCAGTTTCTCAGAAAGCTTCTTTCCAGTTTTTAAGGGAAGATATTTCCTTTTTCATCATAGCCATCTATGGGCTTCCAAATATCACTTTGCAAATTCCACAAGAACAGTCTTAGTGAACGGCTTCTTGAGGGGAAAGCTGTAAATCGGTGAGATGAATAAACAGAACACAAAGGAGTTACTCATAAAGCTTCTTTCCAGTTTTTAACTAAAGATATTTCCTTTTTCACCATAGCCCTCTATGGGCTTCCAAAATCACTTTGCAAATTCCACAAAACAGTCTTAGCGAAAGGCTTCTGGAGAGCAAAGCTGTAATTCTGTGAGATAAATTAACAGAACACAAAGCAGTTTCTCAGAAATCTTCTTTCCAGTTTTCATCTTAGGATATTTCCTTTTTCACCATAGCCCTCTATGGGCTTCCAAATATCACTATGCAAATCCCACAGGAACTGTCTTAGTGAAAGGCTTCTTGTGGAGTGGCTTCTTGAGGGGAAAGCGGTAACACTGGGAGATTAACTAACAGAACACAAAGCAGTTTCTCAGAAAGTTTCTTCTCGTTTTTTATCTTAGGATATTTCCTTTTTCACCTTAGCCATCTCTGGGCTTCCAATTATCACTTTGCGAATTCCACAAGAACAATCTTAGCAGAAGCTGTCTTCAGGGGAAAGCTCTAATTCTATGAGATGAATTAACAGAACACACAGCAGTTTCTCAGAAAGCTTCTTTTCAGTTTATAACTGAAGATATTTCCTTTTTCACCGTAGCCCTCCATGGGCTTCCAAATATCACTTTGCAAATACCACAACAGCAGCCTTAGCGAAAGGCTTCTTGAGGGTAAAGCTGTAACTCTGTGAGTTGAATTAACAGAACACAAAGCAGTTTCTCAGAAAGCTTCTTTCCAGTTTTTAACGGAAGATATTTCCTTTTTCACCATAGCCCTCTATGGGTTTCCAAATATCACTTTGCAAATTTCACAAGAACAGTCTTAGTGAACGGCTTCTTGAGGAGAAAGCTGAAACTCTGTGAGATGAACTAACAGAACACAAAGCAGTTTCTCAAAGAGCTTCTTTTCGGTTTTAAGCGGAAGATATTTACTTTTTCACCATAGCCCTCTATGTGCTTCCAAATATCACTTTTCAAATTCCACAAGAGCAGTCTTAACGAAGGGCTTCTGGAGGGGAAAGTTGTAACTCTGTGAGATAAATTAACAGAACAGAAAGCAGTTTCTCAGAAAGCTTCTTTCCAGTTTTTAACTGAAGATATTTCCTTTTTCACCATAGCCCTCTAGGGGTTCCAAATATCACTTTGCAAATTCCACAAGGATAGTCTTAAGGAAAAGATTCTGGAGGGGAAAGCTATAACTCTGTGAGATGAATTAACAGAACACAAAACAGTTTCACAGAAACCTTCTTTCCAGTTTTTAACTGAAGAAATTTCCTTTTTCACCATAGCGCTCTATGGGCTTCCAAATAAGACTTTGCAAATCGCACAAGAACAGTCTTAGCGAAAGGCTTGTTGAGGGGAAAGCTGTTAATCTGTGAGATGAATTAACAGAACACAAGGCAGTTTCTCCGAAAGCTTCCTTTAGGTTTTTATCTTAGGTAATTTCCTTTTTCTCCACAGCCCTCTATGGGCTTCCCAACATCACTTTTCAAATTACACAAGAACAGTCTTAGCGAAAGGCTTCTTGAGGGGAAAGCTGTAACCCTGTGAGTTGAATTAACAGAACACAAAGCAGTTTCTCCGAAGGCTTCTATTCAGTTTTTACCTTAGAATATTTCCTTTTTCACCATAGCCCTGTAAGGGCTTCCAAATATAACTTTGCAAATTCCACATGAAAAGTCTTAGTGAAAAGCTTCTTGAGGGGAAGCTGTAACTCTCTGAGATGAATTAATAGAACACAAAGCAGTTTCTCAGAAAGCTTCTTTCCACTTTTTAACGGAAGATATTTCCTTTTTCACCATAGCCCTCTATGGGCTTCCAAATATGACTTTGAATATCTCACAAAAACATTCTTAGCGAAGGCTTCTTGTGGGGAAAGCTGTAACTCGGTCCGATGTATAATTAACAGAACACACGGCAGTTTCTCAGAAAGCTTCTTTTCAGTTTTTAACTGAAGATATTTCCTTTTTCATCATACCCCTCTATGAGCTTCCAAATATCACTTTGCAAATTCCACAGTAACAGTCTTAGCGAAAGGCTTCTGGAAGGGAAAGCTGTAACTGTGTGAGATGAATTAACAGAACACAAAGCAGTTTCTGTGAAAGCTTCTTTTCAGTTTTTATCTTAGGCTATTTCCTTTTTCACCATAGCCCTGAATGGGCTTCGAAATATCACTTTGCAAATTCCAAAACAACAGTCTTAGCGAAAGCTTTCTGGAGGGGAAAGCTGTAACTCTCTGAGATGAATTAACAGAACACAAAACAGTTTCTCAGAAAGATTCTTTCCAGTTTTTAACGGAAGATATTTCTTTTTCCACCATAACCCTCTATGGGCTTCCAAATATCACTTTGGAAATGCCACAAGAACAGTCTTAGCAAAAGACTTCTTGAGGCGAAAGCTGTAACTCTTTGAGATAAATTAACAGAACACAAATCAGTTTCTCAGAAAACTTCTTTCAAGTTTTTAACTGAAGATATTTCCTTTTTCACCATAGCCCTCAATGGGTTTCCAAATATCACTTTGCACATCCCACAAGAACAGTCTTAGCGAAAGTCTTCTTAAGGGGAATGCTCTAGCTCTTTGAGATGATTCAACAGGACACAAAGCAGTTTTTCAGAAAGCTTCTTTTCAGTTTCTATCTTAGGCTATTTCCTTTTTCACCATAGCCCTCTATGGTCTTCCAAATATCACCTTGCAAATTCCACAAGAACAGTCTTAGCGAAAAACTTCTGGAGGGGAAAGCTCTAATTCGGTGAGATGTATTAACAGAAAACACGCCAGTTTCTCATAAAGCTTCTTTCCCCTTTTTAACGGGAGATATTTCCTTTTTCACCATAGCCCTCTATGGGTTACCAAATATGAATTTGCAAATTGCACAAGAAGAGTCTTAGTGAATGGCTTCTTGAGGGGAAAGCTCAAACTCTGTGAGATGAACTAACAGAACACAAAGCAGTTTCTCAGAAAGCTTCTTTTCTGTTTTTAACGGAAGATTTCGAAATTTTGCTTTGCAAATTCCACAAGAACAGTCTTAGCCAAAGACTTCTGGAGGGGAAAGCTGTAACTCATGAGATGAAATAACAGAACACAAAGCAGTTTCTCAGAAAGCTTCTTTCCAGTTTTTAAGGGAAGATATTTCCTTTTTCATCATAGCCATCTATGGGCTTCCAAATATCACTTTGCAAATTCCACAAGAACAGTCTTAGTGAACGGCTTCTTGAGGGGAAAACTGTAAATCGGTGAGATGAATAAACAGAACACAAAGGAGTTACTCATAAAGCTTCTTTCCAGTTTTTAACTAAAGATATTTCCTTTTTCACCATAGCCCTCTATGGGCTTCCAAAATCACTTTGCAAATTCCACAAAACAGTCTTAGCGAAAGGCTTCTGGAGAGCAAAGCTGTAATTCTGTGAGATAAATTAACAGAACACAAAGCAGTTTCTCAGAAATCTTCTTTCCAGTTTTCATCTTAGGATATTTCCTTTTTCACCATAGCCCTCTATGGGCTTCCAAATATCACTATGCAAATCCCACAGGAACTGTCTTAGTGAAAGGCTTCTTGTGGAGTGGCTTCTTGAGGGGAAAGCGGTAACACTGGGAGATTAACTAACAGAACACAAAGCAGTTTCTCAGAAAGTTTCTTCTCGTTTTTTATCTTAGGATATTTCCTTTTTCACCTTAGCCATCTCTGGGCTTCCAATTATCACTTTGCGAATTCCACAAGAACAATCTTAGCAGAAGCTGTCTTCAGGGGAAAGCTCTAATTCTATGAGATGAATTAACAGAACACACAGCAGTTTCTCAGAAAGCTTCTTTTCAGTTTATAACTGAAGATATTTCCTTTTTCACCGTAGCCCTCCATGGGCTTCCAAATATCACTTTGCAAATACCACAACAGCAGCCTTAGCGAAAGGCTTCTTGAGGGTAAAGCTGTAACTCTGTGAGTTGAATTAACAGAACACAAAGCAGTTTCTCAGAAAGCTTCTTTCCAGTTTTTAACGGAAGATATTTCCTTTTTCACCATAGCCCTCTATGGGTTTCCAAATATCACTTTGCAAATTTCACAAGAACAGTCTTAGTGAACGGCTTCTTGAGGAGAAAGCTGAAACTCTGTGAGATGAACTAACAGAACACAAAGCAGTTTCTCAAAGAGCTTCTTTTCGGTTTTTAGCGGAAGATATTTACTTTTTCACCATAGCCCTCTATGTGCTTCCAAATATCACTTTTCAAATTCCACAAGAGCAGTCTTAACGAAGGGCTTCTGGAGGGGAAAGTTGTAACTCTGTGAGATAAATTAACAGAACAGAAAGCAGTTTCTCAGAAAGCTTCTTTCCAGTTTTTAACTGAAGATATTTCCTTTTTCACCATAGCCCTCTAGGGGTTCCAAATATCACTTTGCAAATTCCACAAGGATAGTCTTAAGGAAAAGATTCTGGAGGGGAAAGCTATAACTCTGTGAGATGAATTAACAGAACACAAAACAGTTTCACAGAAACCTTCTTTCCAGTTTTTAACTGAAGAAATTTCCTTTTTCACCATAGGGCTCTATGGGCTTCCAAATAAGACTTTGCAAATCGCACAAGAACAGTCTTAGCGAAAGGCTTGTTGAGGGGAAAGCTGTTAATCTGTGAGATGAATTAACAGAACACAAGGCAGTTTCTCCGAAAGCTTCCTTTAAGTTTTTATCTTAGGTAATTTCCTTTTTCACCACAGCCCTCTATGGGCTTCCCAACGTCACTTTTCAAATTACACAAGAACAGTCTTAGCGAAAGGCTTCTTGAGGGGAAAGCTGTAACCCTGTGAGTTGAATTAACAGAACACAAAGCAGTTTCTCCGAAGGCTTCTATTCAGTTTTTACCTTAGAATATTTCCTTTTTCACCATAGCCCTGTAAGGGCTTCCAAATATAACTTTGCAAATTCCACATGAAAAGTCTTAGTGAAAAGCTTCTTGAGGGGAAGCTGTAACTCTCTGAGATGAATTAATAGAACACAAAGCAGTTTCTCAGAAAGCTTCTTTCCACTTTTTAACGGAAGATATTTCCTTTTTCACCATAGCCCTCTATGGGCTTCCAAATATGACTTTGAATATCTCACAAAAACATTCTTAGCGAAGGCTTCTTGTGGGGAAAGCTGTAACTCGGTCCGATGTATAATTAACAGAACACACGGCAGTTTCTCAGAAAGCTTCTTTTCAGTTTTTAACTGAAGATATTTCCTTTTTCATCATACCCCTCTATGAGCTTCCAAATATCACTTTGCAAATTCCACAGTAACAGTCTTAGCGAAAGGCTTCTGGAAGGGAAAGCTGTAACTGTGTGAGATGAATTAACAGAACACAAAGCAGTTTCTGTGAAAGCTTCTTTTCAGTTTTTATCTTAGGCTATTTCCTTTTTCACCATAGCCCTGAATGGGCTTCGAAATATCACTTTGCAAATTCCAAAACAACAGTCTTAGCGAAAGCTTTCTGGAGGGGAAAGCTGTAACTCTCTGAGATGAATTAACAGAACACAAAACAGTTTCTCAGAAAGATTCTTTCCAGTTTTTAACGGAAGATATTTCTTTTTTCACCATAACCCTCTATGGGCTTCCAAATATCACTTTGGAAATGCCACAAGAACAGTCTTAGCAAAAGCCTTCTTGAGGCGAAAGCTGTAACTCTTTGAGATAAATTAACAGAACACAAATCAGTTTCTCAGAAAACTTCTTTCAAGTTTTTAACTGAAGATATTTCCCTTTTCACCATAGCCCTCAATGGGTTTCCAAATATCACTTTGCACATCCCACAAGAACAGTCTTAGCGAAAGTCTTCTTAAGGGGAATGCTCTAGCTCTTTGAGATGATTCAACAGGACACAAAGCAGTTTTTCAGAAAGCTTCTTTTCAGTTTCTATCTTAGGCTATTTCTTTTTTCACCATATCCCTCTATGGGCTTCCAAATATCACTTTGGAAATGCCACAAGAACAGTCTTAGCAAAAGACTTCTTGAGGCGAAAGCTGTAACTCTTTGAGATAAATTAACAGAACACAAATCAGTTTCTCAGAAAACTTCTTTCAAGTTTTTAACTGAAGATATTTCCTTTTTCACCATAGCCCTCAATGGGTTTCCAAATATCACTTTGCACATCCCACAAGAACAGTCTTAGCGAAAGTCTTCTTAAGGGGAATGCTCTAGCTCTTTGAGATGATTCAACAGGACACAAAGCAGTTTTTCAGAAAGCTTCTTTTCAGTTTCTATCTTAGGCTATTTCCTTTTTCACCATAGCCCTCTATGGTCTTCCAAATATCACCTTGCAAATTCCACAAGAACAGTCTTAGCGAAAAACTTCTGGAGGGGAAAGCTCTAATTCGGTGAGATGTATTAACAGAAAACACGCCAGTTTCTCATAAAGCTTCTTTCCCCTTTTTAACGGGAGATATTTCCTTTTTCACCATAGCCCTCTATGGGTTACCAAATATGAATTTGCAAATTGCACAAGAAGAGTCTTAGTGAATGGCTTCTTGAGGGGAAAGCTCAAACTCTGTGAGATGAACTAACAGAACACAAAGCAGTTTCTCAGAAAGCTTCTTTTCTGTTTTTAACGGAAGATTTCGAAATTTTGCTTTGCAAATTCCACAAGAACAGTCTTAGCCAAAGACTTCTGGAGGGGAAAGCTGTAACTCATGAGATGAAATAACAGAACACAAAGCAGTTTCTCAGAAAGCTTCTTTCCAGTTTTTAAGGGAAGATATTTCCTTTTTCATCATAGCCATCTATGGGCTTCCAATTATCACTTTGCAAATTCCACAAGAACAGTCTTAGTGAACGGTTTCTTGAGGGGAAAGCTGTAAATCGGTGAGATGAATAAACAGAACACAAAGGAGTTACTCATAAAGCTTCTTTCCAGTTTTTAACTAAAGATATTTCCTTTTTCACCATAGCCCTCTATGGGCTTCCAAAATCACTTTGCAAATTCCACAAAACAGTCTTAGCGAAAGGCTTCTGGAGAGCAAAGCTGTAATTCTGTGAGATAAATTAACAGAACACAAAGCAGTTTCTCAGAAATCTTCTTTCCAGTTTTCATCTTAGGATATTTCCTTTTTCACCATAGCCCTCTATGGGCTTCCAAATATCACTATGCAAATCCCACAGGAACTGTCTTAGCGAAAGGCTTCTTGTGGAGTGGCTTCTTGAGGGGAAAGCGGTAACACTGGGAGATTAACTAACAGAACACAAAGCAGTTTCTCAGAAAGTTTCTTCTCGTTTTTTATCTTAGGATATTTCCTTTTTCACCTTAGCCATCTCTGGGCTTCCAATTATCACTTTGCGAATTCCACAAGAACAATCTTAGCAGAAGCTGTCTTCAGGGGAAAGCTCTAATTCTATGAGATGAATTAACAGAACACACAGCAGTTTCTCAGAAAGCTTCTTTTCAGTTTATAACTGAAGATATTTCCTTTTTCACCGTAGCCCTCCATGGGCTTCCAAATATCACTTTGCAAATACCACAACAGCAGCCTTAGCGAAAGGCTTCTTGAGGGTAAAGCTGTAACTCTGTGAGTTGAATTAACAGAACACAAAGCAGTTTCTCAGAAAGCTTCTTTCCAGTTTTTAACGGAAGATATTTCCTTTTTCACCATAGCCCTCTATGGGTTTCCAAATATCACTTTGCAAATTTCACAAGAACAGTCTTAGTGAACGGCTTCTTGAGGAGAAAGCTGAAACTCTGTGAGATGAACTAACAGAACACAAAGCAGTTTCTCAAAGAGCTTCTTTTCGGTTTTTAGCGGAAGATATTTACTTTTTCACCATAGCCCTCTATGTGCTTCCAAATAGCACTTTTCAAATTCCACAAGAGCAGTCTTAACGAAGGGCTTCTGGAGGGGAAAGTTGTAACTCTGTGAGATAAATTAACAGAACAGAAAGCAGTTTCTCAGAAAGCTTCTTTCCAGTTTTTAACTGAAGATATTTCCTTTTTCACCATAGCCCTCTAGGGGTTCCAAATATCACTTTGCAAATTCCACAAGGATAGTCTTAAGGAAAAGATTCTGGAGGGGAAAGCTATAACTCTGTGAGATGAATTAACAGAACACAAAACAGTTTCACAGAAACCTTCTTTCCAGTTTTTAACTGAAGAAATTTCCTTTTCCACCATAGCGCTCTATGGGCTTCCAAATAAGACTTTGCAAATCGCACAGGAACAGTCTTAGCGAAAGGCTTGTTGAGGGGGAAAGCTGTTAATCTGTGAGATGTATTAACAGAACACAAGGCAGTTTCTCCGAAAGCTTCCTTTAAGTTTTGATCTTAGGTAATTTCCTTTTTCACGACAGCATTCTATGGGCTTCCCAACGTCACTTTTCAAATTACACAAGAACAGTCTTAGCGAAAGGCTTCTTGAGGGGAAAGCTGTAACCCTGTGAGTTGAATTAACAGAACACAAAGCAGTTTCTCCGAAGGCTTCTATTCAGTTTTTACCTTAGAATATTTCCTTTTTCACCATAGCCCTGTAAGGGCTTCCAAATATAACTTTGCAAATTCCACATGAAAAGTCTTAGTGAAAAGCTTCTTGAGGGGAAGCTGTAACTCTCTGAGATGAATTAATAGAACACAAAGCAGTTTCTCAGAAAGCTTCTTTCCACTTTTTAACGGAAGCTATTTCCTTTTTCACCATAGCCCTCTATGGGCTTCCAAATATGACTTTGAATATCTCACAAAAACATTCTTAGCGAAGGCTTCTTGTGGGGAAAGCTGTAACTCGGTCAGATGTATAATTAACAGAACACACGGCAGTTTATCAGAAAGCTTCTTTTCAGTTTTTAACTGAAGATATTTCCTTTTTCATCATACCCCTCTATGAGCTTCCAAATATCACTTTGCAAATTCCACAGTAACAGTCTTAGCGAAAGGCTTCTGGAAGGGAAAGCTGTAACTGTGTGAGATGAATTAACAGAACACAAAGCAGTTTCTGTGAAAGCTTCTTTTCAGTTTTTATCTTAGGCTATTTCCTTTTTCACCATAGCCCTGAATGGGCTTCGAAATATCACTTTGCAAATTCCAAAACAACAGTCTTAGCGAAAGCTTTCTGGAGGGGAAAGCTGTAACTCTCTGAGATGAATTAACAGAACACAAAACAGTTTCTCAGAAAGATTCTTTCCAGTTTTTAACGGAAGATATTTCTTTTTTCACCATAGCCCTCTATGGGCTTCCAAATATCACTTTGGAAATGCCACAAGAACAGTCTTAGCAAAAGACCTCTTGAGGCGAAAGCTGTAACTCTTTGAGATAAATTAACAGAACACAAATCAGTTTCTCACAAAACTTCTTTCAAGTTTTTAACTGAAGATATTTCCTTTTTCACCATAGCCCTCAATGGGTTTCCAAATATCACTTTGCACATCCCACAAGAACAGTCTTAGCGAAAGTCTTCTTAAGGGGAATGCTCTAGCTCTTTGAGATGATTCAACAGGACACAAAGCAGTTTTTCAGAAAGCTTCTTTTCAGTTTCTATCTTAGGCTATTTCCTTTTTCACCATAGCCCTCTATGGTCTTCCAAATATCACCTTGCAAATTCCACAAGAACAGTCTTAGCGAAAAACTTCTGGAGGGGAAAGCTCTAATTCGGTGAGATGTATTAACAGAAAACACGCCAGTTTCTCATAAAGCTTCTTTCCCCTTTTTAACGGGAGATATTTCCTTTTTCACCATAGCCCTCTATGGGTTACCAAATATGAATTTGCAAATTGCACAAGAAGAGTCTTAGTGAATGGCTTCTTGAGGGGAAAGCTCAAACTCTGTGAGATGAACTAACAGAACACAAAGCAGTTTCTCAGAAAGCTTCTTTTCTGTTTTTAACGGAAGATATTCCCTTTTTCAACATAGCCCTCTAGGGGCTTCGAAATTTTGCTTTGCAAATTCCACAAGAACAGTCTTAGCCAAAGACTTGTGGAGGGGAAAGCTGTAACTCATGAGATGAAATAACAGAACACAAAGCAGTTTCTCAGAAAGCTTCTTTCCAGTTTTTAAGGGAAGATATTTCCTTTTTCTTCATAGCCATCTATGGGCTTCCAAATATCACCTTGCAAATTCCACAAGAACAGTCTTAGTGAACGGCTTCTTGAGGGGAAAGCTGTAAATCGGTGAGATGAATAAACAGAACACAAAGGAGTTACTCATAAAGCTTCTTTCCAGTTTTTAACTAAAGATATTTCCTTTTTCACCATAGCCCTCTATGGGCTTCCAAAATCACTTTGCAAATTCCACAAAACAGTCTTAGCGAAAGGCTTCTGGAGAGCAAAGCTGTAATTCTGTGAGATAAATTAACAGAACACAAAGCAGTTTCTCAGAAATCTTCTTTCCAGTTTTCATCTTAGGATATTTCCTTTTTCACCATAGCCCTCTATGGGCTTCCAAATATCACTATGCAAATCCCACAGGAACTGTCTTAGCGAAAGGCTTCTTGTGGAGTGGCTTCTTGAGGGGAAAGCGGTAACACTGGGAGATTAACTAACAGAACACAAAGCAGTTTCTCAGAAAGTTTCTTCTCGTTTTTTATCTTAGGATATTTCCTTTTTCACCTTAGCCATCTCTGGGCTTCCAATTATCACTTTGCGAATTCCACAAGAACAATCTTAGCAGAAGCTGTCTTCAGGGGAAAGCTCTAATTCTATGAGATGAATTAACAGAACACACAGCAGTTTCTCAGAAAGCTTCTTTTCAGTTTATAACTGAAGATATTTCCTTTTTCACCGTAGCCCTCCATGGGCTTCCAAATATCACTTTGCAAATACCACAACAGCAGCCTTAGCGAAAGGCTTCTTGAGGGTAAAGCTGTAACTCTGTGAGTTGAATTAACAGAACACAAAGCAGTTTCTCAGAAAGCTTCTTTCCAGTTTTTAACGGAAGATATTTCCTTTTTCACCATAGCCCTCTATGGGTTTCCAAATATCACTTTGCAAATTTCACAAGAACAGTCTTAGTGAACGGCTTCTTGAGGAGAAAGCTGAAACTCTGTGAGATGAACTAACAGAACACAAAGCAGTTTCTCAAAGAGCTTCTTTTCGGTTTTTAGCGGAAGATATTTACTTTTTCACCATAGCCCTCTATGTGCTTCCAAATAGCACTTTTCAAATTCCACAAGAGCAGTCTTAACGAAGGGCTTCTGGAGGGGAAAGTTGTAACTCTGTGAGATAAATTAACAGAACAGAAAGCAGTTTCTCAGAAAGCTTCTTTCCAGTTTTTAACTGAAGATATTTCCTTTTTCACCATAGCCCTCTAGGGGTTCCAAATATCACTTTGCAAATTCCACAAGGATAGTCTTAAGGAAAAGATTCTGGAGGGGAAAGCTATAACTCTGTGAGATGAATTAACAGAACACAAAACAGTTTCACAGAAACCTTCTTTCCAGTTTTTAACTGAAGAAATTTCCTTTTTCACCATAGCGCTCTATGGGCTTCCAAATAAGACTTTTCAAATCGCACAAGAACAGTCTTAGCGAAAGGCTTGTTTAGGGGGAAAGCTGTTAATGTGTGAGATGTATTAACAGAACACAAGGCAGTTTCTCCGAAAGCTTCCTTTAAGTTTTGATCTTAGGTAATTTCCTTTTTCACCACAGCCCTCTATGGGCTTCCCAACATCACTTTTCAAATTACACAAGAACAGTCTTAGCGAAAGGCTTCTTGAGGGGAAAGCTGTAACCCTGTGAGTTGAATTAACAGAACACAAAGCAGTTTCTCCGAAGGCTTCTATTCAGTTTTTACCTTAGAATATTTCCTTTTTCACCATAGCCATTCCACATGAAAAGTCTTAGTGAAAAGCTTCTTGAGGGGAAGCTGTAACTCTCTGAGATGAATTAATAGAACACAAAGCAGTTTCTCAGAAAGCTTCTTTCCACTTTTTAACGGAAGATAGTTCCTTTTTCACCATAGCCCTGTATGGGCTTCCAAATATGATTTTGAATATCTCACAAAAACATTCTTAGCGAAGGCTTCTTGTGGGGAAAGCTGTAACTCGGTCAGATGTATAATTAACAGAACACACGGCAGTTTCTCAGAAAGCTTCTTTTCAGTTTTTAACTGAAGATATTTCCTTTTTCATCATACCCCTCTATGAGCTTCCAAATATCACTTTGCAAATTCCACAGTAACAGTCTTAGCGAAAGGCTTCTGGAAGGGAAAGCTGTAACTGTGTGAGATGAATTAACAGAACACAAAGCAGTTTCTGTGAAAGCTTCTTTTCAGTTTTTATCTTAGGCTATTTCCTTTTTCACCATAGCCCTGAAAGGGCTTCGAAATATCACTTTGCAAATTCCAAAACAACAGTCTTAGCGAAAGCTTTCTGGAGGGGAAAGCTGTAACTCTCTGAGATGAATTAACAGAACACAAAACAGTTTCTCAGAAAGATTCTTTCCAGTTTTTAACGGAAGATATTTCTTTTTTCACCATAGCCCTCTATGGGCTTCCAAATATCACTTTGGAAATGCCACAAGAACAGTCTTAGCAAAAGACTTCTTGAGGCGAAAGCTGTAAGTCTTTGAGATAAATTAACAGAACACAAATCAGTTTCTCAGAAAACTTCTTTCAAGTTTTTAACTGAAGATATTTCCTTTTTCACCATAGCCCTCAATGGGTTTCCAAATATCACCTTGCAAATTTCTCAAGAACAGTCTTAGCGAAAAACTTCTGGAGGGGAAAGCTCTAATTCGGTGAGATGTATTAACAGAAAACACGCCAGTTTCTCATAAAGCTTCTTTCCCCTTTTTAACGGGAGATATTTCCTTTTTCACCATAGCCCTCTATGGGTTACCAAATATGAATTTTCAAATTGCACAAGAAGAGTCTTAGTGAATGGCTTCTTGAGGGGAAAGCTCAAACTCTGTGAGATGAACTAACAGAACACAAAGCAGTTTCTCAGAAAGCTTCTTTTCTGTTTTTAACGGAAGATTTCGAAATTTTGCTTTGCAAATTCCACAAGAACAGTCTTAGCCAAAGACTTGTGGAGGGGAAAGCTGTAACTCATGAGATGAAATAACAGAACACAAAGCAGTTTCTCAGAAAGCTTCTTTCCAGTTTTTAAGGGAAGATATTTCCTTTTTCATCATATCCATCTATGGGCTTCCAAATATCACTTTGCAAATTCCACAAGAACAGTCTTAGTGAACGGCTTCTTGAGGGGAAAGCTGTAAATCGGTGAGATGAATAAACAGAACACAAAGGAGTTACTCATAAAGCTTCTTTCCAGTTTTTAACTAAAGATATTTCCTTTTTCACCATAGCCCTCTATGGGCTTCCAAAATCACTTTGCAAATTCCACAAAACAGTCTTAGCGAAAGGCTTCTGGAGAGCAAAGCTGTAATTCTGTGAGATAAATTAACAGAACACAAAGCAGTTTCTCAGAAATCTTCTTTCCAGTTTTCATCTTAGGATATTTCCTTTTTCACCATAGCCCTCTATGGGCTTCCAAATATCACTATGCAAATCCCACAGGAACTGTCTTAGCAAAAGGCTTCTTGTGGAGTGGCTTCTTGAGGGGAAAGCGGTAACACTGGGAGATTAACTAACAGAACACAAAGCAGTTTCTCAGAAAGTTTCTTCTCGTTTTTTATCTTAGGATATTTCCTTTTTCACCTTAGCCATCTCTGGGCTTCCAATTATCACTTTGCGAATTCCACAAGAACAATCTTAGCAGAAGCTGTCTTCAGGGGAAAGCTCTAATTCTATGAGATGAATTAACAGAACACACAGCAGTTTCTCAGAAAGCTTCTTTTCAGTTTATAACTGAAGATATTTCCTTTTTCACCGTAGCCCTCCATGGGCTTCCAAATATCACTTTGCAAATACCACAACAGCAGCCTTAGCGAAAGGCTTCTTGAGGGTAAAGCTGTAACTCTGTGAGTTGAATTAACAGAACACAAAGCAGTTTCTCAGAAAGCTTCTTTCCAGTTTTTAACGGAAGATATTTCCTTTTTCACCATAGCCCTCTATGGGTTTCCAAATATCACTTTGCAAATTTCACAAGAACAGTCTTAGTGAACGGCTTCTTGAGGAGAAAGCTGAAACTCTGTGAGATGAACAAACAGAACACAAAGCAGTTTCTCAAAGAGCTTCTTTTCGGTTTTTAGCGGAAGATATTTACTTTTTCACCATAGCCCTCTATGTGCTTCCAAATATCACTTTTCAAATTCCACAAGAGCAGTCTTAACGAAGGGCTTCTGGAGGGGAAAGTTGTAACTCTGTGAGATAAATTAACAGAACAGAAAGCAGTTTCTCAGAAAGCTTCTTTCCAGTTTTTAACTGAAGATATTTCCTTTTTCACCATAGCCCTCTAGGGGTTCCAAATATCACTTTGCAAATTCCACAAGGATAGTCTTAAGGAAAAGATTCTGGAGGGGAAAGCTATAACTCTGTGAGATGAATTAACAGAACACAAAACAGTTTCACAGAAACCTTCTTTCCAGTTTTTAACTGAAGAAATTTCCTTTTTCACCATAGCGCTCTATGGGCTTCCAAATAAGACTTTGCAAATCGCACAAGAACAGTCTTAGCGAAAGGCTTGTTGAGGGGGAAAGCTGTTAATGTGTGAGATGAATTAACAGAACACAAGGCAGTTTCTCCGAAAGCTTCCTTTAAGTTTTTATCTTAGGTAATTTCCTTTTTCACCACAGCCCTCTATGGGCTTCCCAACATCACTTTTCAAATTACACAAGAACAGTCTTAGCGAAAGGCTTCTTGAGGGGAAAGCTGTAACCCTGTGAGTTGAATTAACAGAACACAAAGCAGTTTCTCCGAAGGCTTCTATTCAGTTTTTACCATAGAATATTTCCTTTTTCACCATAGCCCTGTAAGGGCTTCCAAATATAACTTTGCAAATTCCACATGAAAAGTCTTAGTGAAAAGCTTCTTGAGGGGAAGCTGTAACTCTCTGAGATGAATTAATAGAACACAAATCAGTTTCTCAGAAAGCTTCTTTCCACTTTTTAACGGAAGCTATTTCCTTTTTCACCATAGCCCTCTATGGGCTTCCAAATATGACTTTGAATATCTCACAAAAACATTCTTAGCGAAGGCTTCTTGTGGGGAAAGCTGTAACTCGGTCCGATGTATAATTAACAGAACACACGGCAGTTTCTCAGAAAGCTTCTTTTCAGTTTTTAACTGAAGATATTTCCTTTTTCATCATACCCCTCTATGAGCTTCCAAATATCACTTTGCAAATTCCACAGTAACAGTCTTAGCGAAAGGCTTCTGGAAGGGAAAGCTGTAAGTGTGTGAGATGAATTAACAGAACACAAAGCAGTTTCTGTGAAAGCTTCTTTTCAGTTTTTATCTTAGGCTATTTCCTTTTTCACCATAGCCCTGAATGGGCTTCGAAATATCACTTTGCAAATTCCAAAACAACAGTCTTAGCGAAAGCTTTCTGGAGGGGAAAGCTGTAACACTCTGAGATGAATTAACAGAACACAAAACAGTTTCTCAGAAAGATTCTTTCCAGTTTTTAACGGAAGATATTTCTTTTTTCACCATAGCCCTCTATGGGCTTCCAAATATCACTTTGGAAATGCCACAAGAACAGTCTTAGCAAAAGACTTCTTGAGGCGAAAGCTGTAACTCTTTGAGATAAATTAACAGAACACACATCAGTTTCTCAGAAAACTTCTTTCAAGTTTTTAACTGAAGATATTTCCTTTTTCACCATAGCCCTCAATGGGTTTCCAAATATCACTTTGCACATCCCACAAGAACAGTCTTAGCGAAAGTCTTCTTAAGGGGAATGCTCTAGCTCTTTGAGATGATTCAACAGGACACAAAGCAGTTTTTCAGAAAGCTTCTTTTCAGTTTCTATCTTAGGCTATTTCCTTTTTCACCATAGCCCTCTATGGTCTTCCAAATATCACCTTGCAAATTCCACAAGAACAGTCTTAGCGAAAAACTTCTGGAGGGGAAAGCTCTAATTCGGTGAGATGTATTAACAGAAAACACGTCAGTTTCTCATAAAGCTTCTTTCCCCTTTTTAACGGGAGATATTTCCTTTTTCACCATAGCCCTCTATGGGTTACCAAATATGAATTTGCAAATTGCACAAGAAGAGTCTTAGTGAATGGCTTCTTGAGGGGAAAGCTCAAACTCTGTGAGATGAACTAACAGAACACAAAGCAGTTTCTCAGAAAGCTTCTTTTCTGTTTTTAACGGAAGATATTCCCTTTTTCAACATAGCACTCTAGGGGCTTCGAAATTTTGCTTTGCAAATTCCACAAGAACAGTCTTAGCCAAAGACTTCTGGAGGGGAAAGCTGTAACTCATGAGATGAAATAACAGAACACAAAGCAGTTTCTCAGAAAGCTTCTTTCCAGTTTTTAAGGGAAGATATTTCCTTTTTGACCATAGCCCTCTATGGGTTTCCAAATATCACTTTGCAAATTTCACAAGAACAGTCTTAGTGAACGGCTTCTTGAAGAGAAAGCTGAAACTCTGTGAGATGAACTAACAGAACACAAAGCAGTTTCTCAAAGAGCTTCTTTTCGGTTTTTAGCGGAAGATATTTCCTTTTTCACCATAGCCCTCTATGTGCTTCCAAATATCACTTTGGAAATGCCACAAGAACAGTCTTAGCAAAAGACTTCTTGAGGCGAAAGCTGTAACTCTTTGAGATAAATTAACAGAACACAAATCATTTTCTCACAAAACTTCTTTCAAGTTTTTAACTGAAGATATTTCCTTTTTCACCATAGCCCTCAATGGGTTTCCAAATATCACTTTGCACATCCCACAAGAACAGTCTTAGCGAAAGTCTTCTTAAGGGGAATGCTCTAGCTCTTTGAGATGATTCAACAGGACACAAAGCAGTTTTTCAGAAAGCTTCTTTTCAGTTTCTATCTTAGGCTATTTCCTTTTTCACCATAGCCCTCTATGGTCTTCCAAATATCACCTTGCAAATTCCACAAGAACAGTCTTAGCGAAAAACTTCTGGAGGGGAAAGCTCTAATTCGGTGAGATGTATTAACAGAAAACACGCCAGTTTCTCATAAAGCTCCTTTCCCCTTTTTAACGGGAGATATTTCCTTTTTCACCATAGCCCTCTATGGGTTACCAAATATGAATTTGCAAATTGCACAAGAAGAGTCTTAGTGAATGGCTTCTTGAGGGGAAAGCTCAAACTCTGTGAGATGAACTAACAGAACACAAAGCAGTTTCTCAGAAAGCTTCTTTTCTGTTTTTAACGGAAGATTTCGAAATTTTGCTTTGCAAATTCCACAAGAACAGTCTTAGCCAAAGACTTCTAGAGGGGAAAGCTGTAACTCATGAGATGAAATAACAGAACACAAAGCAGTTTCTCAGAAAGCTTCTTTCCAGTTTTTAAGGGAAGATATTTCCTTTTTCATCATAGCCCTCTATGGGCTTCCAAATATCTCTTTGCAAATCCCACAAGAACAGTCTCAGTGAAAGGCATCTTGAGGAGAAAGCTGTAACTCGGTGAGATGAACTAACAGAATACAAAGCAGTTTCTCCAAAGGCTTCTTTTCAGTTTTTATTTTAGGATATTTCCTTTTTCACCACAGCTCTCTATGTTCTTCCAAATATCACTTTTTAAATTCCACAAGAACTCTCTTAGTGAAAAGCTTTTTGAGAGGAGAGCTGTAGCTCTGTGAGATGAATTAACAGAACACAAGGAAGTCTCTCAGAACGCTCCTTTCCAGTTTTAAACTGAATATATTTCCTTTTTCACCATAGCCCTCCATGGGCTTCCAAATATCACTTTGCAAATTCCACAAGAACAGTCTTAGCGAAAGGTTTCTCCAGGGGAAAGCTGTAACTCTTTGAGATGAATTAACAGAACACAAAACAGTTTCTCAGAGATCTTCTTTCCAGTTTCTACCTGAAGACATTAACTTTTTCACCATAGCCCTCTATAGGCTTCCAAATATCACTTTGAAAAATCCAAAAGAACATACTTAGCGAAAGGCTACTTTAGGGGATAGCTTTAACTCTGTGAGATGAATTAACAGAACACAAAGCCGTATGTCAGAAAGCTTCTTTCCAGTTTTTAACGGAAGAGATTTCCTTTTTAACCATAGCCCTCTATGGGCTTCCAAATATCACTTTGCAAAATCCACAAAAACAGTCTTAGCGAATGGTTTCGGGAGGGGAAAGCTGTAACTCTGTGAGATGAATTACAGAACACAAAGCAGTTTCTCAGAGAACTTCTTTCCCCTTTTTATATGAAGATAATTCGTTATTCACAATAGCTCTCTATAGGCTTCCGAATATTACTTTGCAAATTAAACAAGAACAGTCTTTGCGAAAGGCTTCTTGAGGGGAAAACTGTAACTCGGTGAGATGAATTAGGAGAACACAAAGTCGTTTCTCAGAAAGCTTCTTCCAAGTTTTTAGCTGAAGATATTTCCTTTTTAACCATAGCCGTCTATGTGCTTCCAAATATCACTTTGCATATTCCACAAGAACAGTCTTAGTGAAAGACTTCTTGAGGGGAATGCTGTAACACTGTGAGATGAATTAACAGAACACAATGCAGTTTCTCAAAAAGCTTGTTTCCAGTTTTTAACTGAAGATATTTCCTTTTTCACCATAGCCCTGCATGGGCTTCCAGATATCACATTGCAAATTCCAAAAGAACTGTCTTAGGGAAAGGTTTCTTGAGGGGAAAACTATAACTGTGTAAGACGAATTAACAGAACACAGAGCAGTTTCGCAGAAAGCCTCTTTCCAGTTTTTAACGGAAGATATTTCCTTTTTCACCATAGCCCTCTATGGGCTTCCAAATATCACTGGGCAAATTCCACAAGAACAGTCTTAGTGAACGGCTTCTTGAGAAGAAAGCTGTAACACTGTGAGATGAATTAACAGAACACAAAGCAGTTTCTCAGAAATCTTCTTTCAAGTTTTTAACGGAACATATTTCCTTTTTCACCACAGCCCTCTATGGGCTTCCAAATATCACTTTGCAATTTCCACAAGAACAGTCTTTGCGGAGAGCTTCTATAGGGGAAGGTTTTAATTCTGTGAGATGAATTAAGAGAACACAATGTAGTTGCTCAGAAATCTTTTTTCCAGTTTTTAATGGAAGATATTTCCTATTTCACCATAGCCCTCTATGGGCTTCCAAATATCACTATGCAAATTCCACAAGAATAGTCTTAGCGAAAGGCTTCTGAAAGGGAAAGCTGTAACTCTGTGAGATGAATTAACAGAACACAAAGCAGTTTCTCAGAAGGCTTCTTTCCAGTTTTTAACGGAGGATATTTCCTTTTTCACCATAGCCATCTATGGGCTTCCAAATATCACTTTGCATATTCCAGAAGAACAGTCTTAGGGAAAGGTTTCTGTAGGGGAAAGCTGTAACTCTGTGAGATGAATTAACAGAACACAAAGCAATTTCTAAGAAAACTTCTTTCCAGTTTTTAACTGAAGAAATTTCCTTTTTCACAATTGCCCTCTTTGGGCTTCCAAATATCACTGTGCAAATACCACAAAAACAGTATTAGCGAAAGGCTTCTTGAGGAGAAAACTGTAACTCTGTGAGATGAATTAACAGAGCAGATAGCAGTTTCTCAGAATGCTTCTTTCCACAGTTTAACTGAAGATATTTCCTTTTTACCGTAGTCCTCTCTGGACTTCCAAATATCACTTTGCAAATCCCACATGAGCATTCTTAGCGACAGGATTCTTGAAGTAATAGCTGTAACTCAGTGAGGTGTATTAACAGAACACATGGCAGTTTCTCAGAAAGCTTCTTTCCAGTTTTTAACGGAAGACATTGCCTTTTTCACCATAGCGTCCTATGGGTTTCCAAATATCACTTTGCAAATTTCACAAGAGCTGTCTTAGAGAACGACTTCTTGAGGGGAAAGCTGTAATTCTGTTAGATGAATTAAGAGAACCCAAAGTCGTTTCTCAGAAAGCTTCTTTTCCATTTTTATCTTAGGATATTTCCTTTTTCACCATAGGCCTCCATGTGCTTCCAAATATCTCATTGCAAATTCCACAAGAAGAGTCTTAGTGAAAGGCTTCTTGAGGGGGAAGCTGTAACTCGGTGAGATGTATTACACCAACACACGGCAGTTTCTCAGAAAGCTTCTTTCCAGTTTTTAACTGAAGATATTTCCTTTTTCACCATCGCCCTCTATGGGCTTCCAAGTATCACTTTGCAATACTCTGGTTTCTCTTCAGATCGTATAAATCTTTCACCTTTTACCAAATATCACTTTGCAAATTCCACAAGAACAGTCTTAGGGAAAGGGTTCTGGAGAGGAAAGCTGTAACTCTGTAAGATAAATCAACAGAACACAAAGCAGTTTCTCATACAGCTTCTTTCCAGTTTTTAACTGAAGATATTCCCTTTTTCACCATAGCCCTCTATGGGCTTCCAAATATCACAGTGCAAATCCCACAAGAACAATCTTAGCGAAGGGATTCTTGAGGGTAAAGTTGTAATCGGTGAGGTGTATTAACAGAACACACGGCAGTTTCTCAGAAAGCTTCTTTACAGTTTTTAACGGAAGATATTTCCATTTTCACCATAGCCCTCTATGTTCTTCCAAATATCACTTTACAAGTGCCACTAGAACAGCCTTAGCGAACGGCTTCTTGAGGGGAAAGCTGTAACTCGGTGGATGTATTAACAGAACACACGGCAGTTCCTCTGAAAGCTTCTTTCCCGTTTTTAACGGAAGATATTTCCCTTTTCACGGTAGCACTCTAAGGGTTTGCAAATATCAATTTGCAAATTTCACAAGAATAGTCTTAGTGGGGCACCTTGAGGGCAAAACTGAAACTCTGTGAAATGAACTAACAGAACGCAAAGCAGTTTCGCAGAAAGCTTCTTTTCGAATTTATCTTAGGATATTTCCATGTTCACCATAGCCCTCTATGGGCTTCCAATTATCACTTTGCAATTTCCACAAGAACAGTCTTATCGAAAGTCTTCATGGGGGGAAAGCTGTAACACTTTGAGATGAATTAACAGAACACAAAGCGTTTTCTCAGAAAGATTTTTTTTTCAGTTTTTAACGGAAGATATTTCTTTTTACACCATAGCCCTCTATGGGCTTACAAATATCACTTTGCAAATTCCACAACAACAGCCTTAGCGAAAGGCTTCTTTAGGGGAAAGGTGTAACTTGGTGAGGTGTATTAACAGAAAACACGACATTTTCTCAGAAACCTTCTTTGCAGTTTTTAACGGAAGATTTTTTTTTTCACCATAGCCCCCTACGGGATTCCAAATATCACTTTGCAAATTCCACAAGAACAGTCTTAGCGAAAGACTTCTGCAGGGGAATGCTATAACTCGGTGAGCTGTATTAACAGAACACACGGCAGTTTCTCAGAAGGTTTCTTTCCAATTTTTTAACGTAAGATATTTCCTTTTTCATCATAGCCCTCTATGGGTTTCCAAATATCAATTTGCAAATTTCACAAGAATAGTTTTAGTGGTGCTTCTTCAGTGGAAAGCTGAAACTCTGTGAGATGAACTAACAGAACACAAAGCAGTTTCTAAGAAAGCTCCTTTTCGGTTTTTAACTGAAGATATTTCCTTTTTCACTATAGCCCTCTATGGGATTCCAAATTTCATTTTTCAAATTCCACAAGAACAGTCGTAGTGAACGGATACTTGAGGGGAAAGCTGCAACACTCTGAGATGAATTAACAGAACACAAAGCAGTTTCTCAATAAGCTTCTTTTCAGTTTTTATCTTAGGATATTTCCTTTTTCAGCATAGCCCTTATGGACTTCCAAATATCACTTTGCAAATTCCACAGGAACAGTCTAAGCGAAAGGCTTCTTGAGGGGAAAGCTGTAACACTGTGAGATGAATTAACAGAACACAAAGCAGTCTCTAAGAAATCTTCTTTCCAGTTTTCAACGGAACATATTTCCTTTTTCACCATATCCCTCTAAGGGCTTCCAAATATCACTGTGAAAATTCCACAAGAAGAGTCTTAGCGAAAGGCTTCTTGAAGGGAAAGCAGTAACTCTGGGAGGTGAATTAACAGAACACAAAGTAGTTTCTTAGAAAGCTTCTTTCCAGTTTTTAACGGAAGGTATTTCCTTTTTCTCCGTAGCTCCCTAAGGGCTTCCAAATATACTTTCCAAATTCCACAAGAACAGCCTCAGCGAAAGGCTTCTTGAAGAGAAAGCTGTAAATCTGTGAGATGAATTAACAGAACACAAAGCAGTTTCTAAGAAAGCTTCTTTGCAATTTTTAACTGAAGATATTCCTTTTTCACCGTAGCCCTCAATGGGCTTCCAAATATCACCTTGCCACTTCCAAAAGAACAGAATTAGCTAAAGGCTTCTTGATGGGAAAGCTGTAACTGTGTGAGATGAATTAACACAGCACAAAGCAGTTTCTCAGACTGTTTCTTTCCAGTTTTTAACTGAAGATATTTCCTTTTTCACCTTATCCCTGTATGGGCTTCCAAATATCACTTTGCAAATTCCACAAGAACAGCCTTAGCGAAAGGCTTCGTGAAGGGAAAGCTGTAACCCTGTTCGATGAATTAACAGAAAACAAAGCAGTTTCTCAGAAAGCTTCTTTCACGTCTTTAACGGAAGATATTTCCTTTTTCACCATAGAGCTCTAGGGGCTTCCACATATCAGTTTGCAAACTCCACAAGAACAGTCTCAGGTAAAGGCTTCTGGAGGGACAGCAGTAACTCTGTTAGATGAATTAACAGAAAACAAAGCAGTGTCTCAGAAAGCTTCTTTCCCGTTTTTAGCGGAAGATATTTCCTTTTTCACCATAGTCCTCTAAGGGCTTACAAATATCACTTTGCAAATTCCTCAAGAACAGTCTTAGCGAAAGGCTTCTTGAGGGCAAAGCTGTAACTCTGTGAGATGAAGTAACAGAACACAAATCAGTTTCACAGACAGCTTCTTTCCAGTTTTTAATGTAGATAATTCCTTTTTCGACATAGCCCTCTATTGGCTTCAGAATATCACTTTGCAAATTCCAGAAGAACAGCCTTAGCGAAAGGCTTCTTGAGGGGAAAGCTGTAACTCTGTGAGGTGAATTAACAGAACACAAAGCCGTTTCTCAGAGAGCTTCTTCACAGTTTTTAACTGAAGATATTACCTTTTTCACCAGACCCTCCTATGGGCTTCCAAATATCACTTTGCAAATTCCACAAGAACAGCCTTAGCGAAAGGCTTCTGGAAAGGAAAGCTGTAACACCGTGAGATGAATTAACAGAACACGAAGCAGTTGATCAGAAATCTTCTTTCCAGTTTTTAACGGAAGATATTTCCTTTTTCACCCCACATCTCTATGGGCTTCAAAATATCACTTTGCAAATTCCACAAGAACAGTCTTAGCGAAAGGCTTCTTGAAGGGAAAGCTGTAACTCTGTGAGGTGAATTAACAGAACACAAAGCAGTTTCTCAGAAAGCTTCTTTCCAGTTTTTAACGGAAGTTATTTCCTTTTTGTCTGTAGCCCTCTATGGACTTCCAAATATCACTTTGCAAATTCCACAAGTACAGCCTTAGCGAAAGGCCTCTTGAGGGGAAATCTGTAACTCTGTGAGTTGAATTAACCGAACACAAAGAGTTTCTCAGAAAGCTTCTTTCCAGTTTTTAAAGGAAGATATTTCCTTTTTCACCATATCCCTCTTGGGTTTTCGAAATATCACTTTGCAAATTCCACAAGAACAGTCTTAGAGAAAGGCTTCTTGAGGGGAATGCTGTAATTCTGTGAGATGATTTAACAGAACACAAAGCAGTTTCTCAGAAAGCTTCTTTCCACTTTTTAACTGAAGATATTTCCAGTCTCTCCATAGCCCTCTATGGGCTTCCAAATACCACTTTGGAAATTCCACAAGAACAGTCTTAGCAAAAGGCTTCTTGAGGGGAAAGCTGTAAATCTGTGAGATGAATTAAGAGAACACAATGTAGTTTCTCAGAAAGCTTCTTTCCATTTTTTAACGGAAGATATTTCCTTTTTCACCATAATCCTCTATGGGCTTCCAAATATCACTCTGCAAATTACACAAAAACAGACTTAGCGAAAGTCTTCTTGAAGGGAAAGCTGTAACGTAGTGAGATGAATTAACAGAACACAAAGCAGTTTCTCAGACAGCTTCTTTCCAGTTTTTAACTGAAGATATTTCCTTTTTCACCATAGCCCTCTAAGGGCTTCCAAATATAGCTTTACAAATTCCACAAGAACAGCCTTAGCAATAGGCTTCTTGAGGGGAAAGCTGTAACTCTGTGAGATGAATTAACAGAACACAAAACAGTTTCTCAGAAAGCTTCTTCCCAGTTTTTAACTGAAGATATTTTCTTTTTCACCGTAGTACTCTATGGGCTTCCAAATATCATTTTGCAAATTTCACAGGAACAGCCTTAGCGAAAGGCTTCTTGAAGGGAAAGTTGTAACTCCGTCAAATGAATTAACAGAGCACAAAGCAGTTTCTCAGAAATCTTCTTTACAGTATTTAACGGAAGATATTTCCTTTTTCACCATAGCCCTCCATGGGCTTCCAAATATCACTTTCTAAATTACTCAAGAACAGCCTTAGCGAAAGGCATCCTGAATGGAAAGGTGTAACTCTGTGAGATGAATTAACAGAGCACAAAGCAGTTTCTCCGAAATCTTCTTTTGAGTTTTTAACTGAAGATATTTCCTCTTTCACCAGAGCCCTCTATGGGCTTCCAAATATCACTTTGCCAATTCCACAAGAACAGCCTTAGCGAAAGGCTTCTTGAAAGGAAAGCTGTAACACTGTGACCTGAATTAACAGATCAGAAAGCAGTTTCTCAGAATGCTTCTTTTCAGTTTTTAACTTAGGATATTTCCTTTTTCACCGTAGCCCTCTATGGGCTTCCAAATGTCACAATGCATATACCACAAGAACATTCTTAGCGAAAGGTTTCTTGAGGGGAATGCTGTAAATCTGAGAGATGAAATAAGAGAACACAAAGCAGTTTCTCAGAAAGCTTCTTTCAAGTTTTAAGGGAGGATATTTCCTTTTTCACAATAGCCCTCTAAGGGCTTCCTAATATCACTTGTAAATTCCACAAGAACAAACTTAGGGAAATTCTTATTGAAGAGAAAGCTGTAACTCCATGAGATGAATTAACGGAACACAAAGCAGTTTCTCAGAATGCTTCTTTTCAGTTTTTACCTTAGGATATTTCCTTTTTCATCACAGTCCTCTATGGGCTTCCAAATAACACTTTGCAAATTCCACAAGAACCATATAAGCGAAAGGCTTCTTGAGAGGAAAGCAGTAACTCTGCGAGATGAATTAACAGAACACAAAGCAGTTTCTCAGACAGTTTCTTTCCAGTTTTTAACGGAAGATATTTCCTTTTTCACCATAGCTCTCTATGGGCTTCCAAATATCATTTTGCCAATTCCACAAGAACAGCCTTAGTGAAATACTTCTTTAAGGGAAAGCTGAAGCTCTGTGAGATTAATTATCAGAACAGAAAGCAGTTTCTCAGAATGCCTCTTTTCAGTTTTTATCTTGGGATACTTCTTTTTTCACCGTAGCCCTCTAAGGGCTTCCAAATATCATTTTGCCAATTCTACAAGAACAGCCTTAGTGAAAGGCTTCTTGAAGGGAATGCTGTAAGTCTGTGAGATGAATTAATACAACGCAATGCAGTTTCTCAGAAAGCTTCTTTCCATATTTAACGGAAGATATTTCCTTTTTCACCATTGTCTTCTAGGGGCTTCCAAAAATCACTTTGAAAATTCCACAAGAACAGTCTTTGCGGAAGGCTTCTTGAAGGGAAAGCTGTAACTCTGTGGGATGAAAGAACAGAACACAAAGCAGATTGTCAGAAAGCTTCTTTCCATTTTTTAACTGAAGATATTTACTTTTCACCATAGTCACTCTATGGGCTTCCAAATATCACATTGCCAATTCCACAAGAACAGCCTTACCAAAAGTCTTCTTGAAGGGAAAGCTGTAACTCTGTGACATGAATTAACAGAACACAAAGCAGTTTCTCAGAATGCTTCTTTTCACTTTTTAACTTAGGATATTTCCTTTTTCACCGTAGCCCTCTATGGGCTTCTAAATATCACTTTGCATATTCCACAAGAACAGTTTAGCGAAAGGCTTCTTGAGGGGAAAGCTGTAACTATGTGAGGTGAATTAACAGAACACAAAGAAGTTTCTCAGAAAGCTTCTTTCCAGTTTTTAATGGAAGATATTTCCTTCTTCACCATAGCCCTCTGTGGGCTTTCAAACATCACTTTGCAAATTCCACAAGAACAGTCTTAGCGAAAGTCTTCTTGATTGGAAAGCTGTAACTCTTTGAAACGAATTTACAGAACACAAAGAAGTTTCTCAGAAACTTTCTTTCCAGTTTTTAACGGAAGATATTTCCTTTTTCACCATAGCACTCTATGGGCTTCCAAATATCACTTTGCAAATTCAACAAGAACAGTCTTAGCGAAAGGCTTCTGGAGGGGAAAACTGTAACTCTGTGAGATGAATTAACAGAACACAAAGCAGTTTCTCAGAAAGCTTCTTTCCAGTTGTTAACGGAAGATATTTCCTTTTTACCATAAACTTCTATTGGCTTCCAAATATCACTTTGCGAATTTCATAAGAACGGTCTTGGTGAAAAGCTTCTTGAGGGGAAAGCTGTAACACTGTGAGATGAATTAACAGAACACAAAGCAATTTCTCAGAAAGCTTCTTTCCAGTTTTTAACTGAACATATTTCCTTTTTCTTTTTTCTTTTTTTTAATTTATTTATTATTATTAAACTTCAAGTTGTAGGGTACATGTGCACAACGTGCAGGTTTGCTACATATGTATACTTGTGCCATGTTGGTGTGCTGCACCAATCAACTCGTCATTTACATCAGGTATATCTCCCAATGCAATCCCTCCCCCCTCCCCCCTCCCCATGATAGGCCCCGGTGTGTGATGTTCCCCTTCCCGAGTCCAAGTGACCTCATTGTTCAGTTCCCACCTACGAGTGAGAACATGCGGTGTTTGGTTTTCTGTTCTTGTGATAGTTTGCTAAGAATGATGGTTTCCAGCTGCATCCATGTCCCTACAAAGGACACAAACTCATCCTTTTTTATGGCTGCATAGTATTCCATGGTGTATATGTGCCACATTTTCTTAATCCAATCTGTCACTGATGGACATTTGGGTTGATTCCAAGTCTTTGCTATTGTGAATAGTGCTGCAATAAACATACGTGTGCATGTGTCCTTATAGCAGCATAATTTATAATCCTTTGGGTATATACCCAGTAATGGGATGGCTGGGTCATATGGTACATCTAGTTCTAGATCCTTGAGGAATCGCCATACTGTTTTCCATAATGGTTGAACTAGTTTACAGTCCCACCAACAGTGTAAAAGTGTTCCTATTTCTCCACATCCTCTCCAGCACCTGTTGTTTCCTGACTTTTTAATGATCGCCATTCTAACTGGTGTGAGATGGTATCTCATTGTGGTTTTGATTTGCATTTCTCTGATGGCCAGTGATGATGAGCATTTTTTCATGTGTCTGTTGGCTGTATGAATGTCTTCTTTTGAGAAATGTCTGTTCATATCCTTTCCTTACTCCTTATACGAAAATTAATTCAAGATGGATTAGAGACTTAAATGTTAGACCTAATACCATAAAAATCCTAGAGGAAAACCTAGGTAGTACCATTCAGGACATAGGCATGGGCAAAGACTTCATGTCTAAAACACCAAAAGCAACGGCAGCAAAAGCCAAAATTGACAAATGGGATCTCATCAAACTAAAGAGCTTCTGCACAGCAAAAGAAACTACCATCAGAGTGAGCAGGCAACCTACAGAATGGGAGAAAATTTTTGCAATCTACTCATCTGACAAAGGGCTAATATCCAGAACCTACAAAGAACTCAAACAAATTTACAAGAAAAAAACAAACAACCCCATCCAAAAGTGGGCATATTTCCTTTTTCACCCTAGCCCTCTATGGGCTTCAAAATATTACTTTGCCAATTTTACAAGAACAGACTTAGCCAGAGGTTTCTTGAAGGGAAAGCTGTAATTCTGCGATATGAATTAATAAAACACAAAGCAGTTTCTCACAATGCTTCTTTTCAGTTTTTATCTTAGCATATTTCCTTTTTCAACATAGCCCACTAAGGGCTTCCAAATATCACTTTGCAAATTTCACAAGAGCAGTCTTAGCGAAAGGTTTCTTGAGGGGAAACGTGTAATTCTGTGAGATGCATTAACAGAAGACAAAGCAGTTTCTCAGACTGCTTCTTTTTAGTTTTTAACTTAGGATATTTCCATTTGCACCATAGCCCTCTAAGGGCTTCCAAATATCACTTTGCAGATTCCACAGTAACAATCTTAGCGAAAGACTTCTTGAGTGAAAAGTTGTAACTCTTTGAAACGAATTAACAGAACACAAAGAAGATTCTCAGAAAGCTTCTTTCCAGTTTTTAACGGAAGATATTTCCTTTTTAACCATAGCCCTCTATGGGCTTCCAAATATCACTTTCCAAATTCCACAAGAACAGACTTACCAAAAGGCTTTTTGAGGAGAAAGCTGTAATTCTGTGAGATGAATTAACAGAACACAAACCAGTTTCTCAGAAAGCGTCTTTCTAGTTTTTAACGGAAGATATTTCCTTTTTCACCATAGCACTTTATGGGCTTCCAAATATCACTTTGCAAATTCCAAAAGAACAGTCTTAGCGAAAGGCTTCTTGAGGGCAAAGTTGTAACTCTGTGAGACCAATTAACAGAAGACAAAGCAGTTTCTCAGACAGCCTCTTTCCAGTTTTTAACAGAAGATATTTCCGAGAAAGGCTTCTTGAAGGGAAAGCTGTAACTCTGTGAAATGAATTAACACAACACAAAGCAGTTTCTCAGAAAGCTTCTTTCCAGTATTTAACGGAAGATATTGCCTTTTTCACCGTAGCCCTCTATAGCCTTCCAAATATCACTTTGCCAATTCCACAAGAACAGTCTTAGCGAAAGACTTCTTGAAGGGAAAGCAGTAACTCTGTTACATGAATTAAGAGATCACAAAGCATTTTCTCAGAAAGCTTCTTAATAGTTTTTAACGGAAGATATTTCCTTTTCTCCCATAGGCCTCTAAGGGCTTCCAAATACCACTTTTCAAATTCCACCAGAACAGACTTAGCGAAAGGCTTCTTGAAAGGAAAGCTGTAACTCTGTGAGATGAATTAAGAGAACACAAAGCAGTTTCTCAGAAAGCTTCTTTCCAGTTTTTAATGGAAGATATTTCCTTTTTTACCTTAGCCCTCTATGGGCTTCCAAATATCACTTGGCAATTTCCACAAGAATAGTCTTAGCTAAAGGCTTCTTCAGCGAAAAGTTGTAACTCGATGAGATGTCTTACACGAACACAGGGCTCTTTCTCAGAAAGCTTCTTTCCAGTTTGTAATGGTAGATATTTCCTATTTCACCATTCCCCTCTATGGGCTTCCAAATATCACTTTGCAAATATCACAAGAACAGTCTTATCGAAAGGCTTCTTGAGGGGCAAGCTGTAAGTCAGTGAGATGTATTAACACAACACACGGCAATTTCTAAGAATGCTTCTTTCCAGTTTTTAACGGAAGATATTTCCTTTTTCACCATAGCCCTCTAAGGGCTTCCAAATATCACTTTGCAAGTTTCAAAAGAACAGTCATAGTGATCGGATTATTGAGGGGAAGGCTGTAATTCTGTGAGATGAACTAAAAGAACACAGAGCATT
Source organism: Chlorocebus sabaeus (assembly GCF_047675955.1). NCBI lineage: Eukaryota > Metazoa > Chordata > Mammalia > Primates > Cercopithecidae > Chlorocebus > Chlorocebus sabaeus. The sequence continues at coordinate 14,556 of NW_027327871.1, read as the reverse complement.
TTCTCAGAAAGCTTCTTTTCAGTTTTTATCTTAGGATATTTCCATTTTCACCATAGTCCTCTATGGGCTTCCAAATATCACTTTGCAAATCCCACAAGAACAGTCTTAGGGAATGGTTTCTTGAGGGGAAAGCTGTAACTCTGTGAGATGAATTAACAGAACACATAGCAGTTTCTCAGGAAGCTTCTTTTCAGGTTTTAACTGAAGATATTTCCTTTTTCACCATAGCACTCTAAGGGCTTCCAAATATCACTTCCCAAATTCCACAAGAACAGTCTTAGCGAAAGGTTTCTTAAGGAGAAAGCTGTAACTCTGTGAGATGAATTAACAGACCACAAAGGAATTTTTCAGAAAGATTCTTTCCAGTGTTTAACGGAAAATATTTCCTTTTTCACCATATCCCTCTACGGGCTTCCAAATATCGCTTTGCAAATTCCACAAGAACAGCCTTAGCTAAAGGCTTCTTGAATGGAAAGATGTAACTCTGTGAGACGAATTAACAGAACACAGAGCAGTTTCTCAGAAAGCTTCTTTCCCGTTTTGAACGGAAGATATTTCCTTTTTCACCATAGCCCTCTATGGGCTTCCAAATATCCCTTTGCCAATTCCAGAAGAACAGTCTTAGCGAAACGCTTCTCGATGGGGAAGATGTAACTCTGTGAGATGATTTAACAGAACACAGAGCAGTTTCTCAGAAAGCTTCTTTCCAGTTTTGAACGGAAGATATTTCCTTTTTCACCATAGCCCTCTATGGGCTTCCAATTTTCCCTTTGCCAATTCCACAAGAACAGCCTCAGCGAAAGGCTTCTTGAAGGGAAAGATGTAACTCTGTGAGATGAATTATCAGAACACAGAGCAGTTTCTCAGAAAGCTTCTTTCCAGTTTTGAACATAAGATATTTCCTTTTTCACCATAGCCCTCTATGGGCTTCCAAATATCCCTTTGCCAATTCCACAAGAACAGCCTTAGCGAAAGGCTTCTTGAGGGTAAAGCTGTAACTCTGTGAGTTGAATTAACAGAACACAGAGCAGTTTCTCAGAAAGCTTCTTTCCAGTTTTTAACGGAAGATATTTCCTTTTTCGCCATAGCCCTCTATGGGCTTCCAAATGTCACTTTGCAAATTTCACAAGAACAGCCTCACTGAACGGATTCTTGAGGGTAAAGCTGTAACTCAGTGAGATGAACTAACAGAACACAAAGCAGTTTCTCAGAAAGCTTCTTTTCGGTTTTTATCTTAGGATATTTCCATTTTCACCATAGACCTCTATGGGCTTCCAAATATCACTTTGCAAATTCCACAAGAACAGTCTTAGCGGAAGGCTTGTGGAGGAAAAAGCTCTAACTCTGTGAGATGAATTAACAGAACACAAAGCAGTTTCTAAGAAATCTTCTTTCCAGTTTTTAACGGAAGATATTTCCTTTTACACCATAGCCCCCTAGGGGCTTCTAAGGATCACTTTGCAAATTCCACAAAAACAGTCTTAGCGAAGGGTTTCTTGAGGAGAGAGCTGTAACTCTCAGAGATGAATTAACAGAACACAAAGCAGTTTCTCCGAAAGCCTCTTTCCAGGTTTTCACTGAAGATATTTTCTTTGTCACCATAGCCCTCTATGGGCTTCCAAATATCACTTTGCAAATCCCACAGGAACAGTCTTAGCGAAAGGCTTCTGGAAGGGAAAGCTGTAACCAGGTGAGATGAAATAACAGAACACAAAGCAGTTTCTCAGAAAGCTTCTTTCCAGTTTTAAACGGAAGATATTTCCTTTTTCACCATAGCGCTCTATGGGCCTCCAAATATCAGTTTGCAAATTCCACAAGAACAGTCTTAGGGAAAGGCTTCTTGAGGGTAAAGCTGTAAATCTGTGAGATGAATTAACACAACACAAAGCAGTATCTCAGAAACCTTCTTTCCAGTTTTTAATGGAATATATTTCATTATTCACCATAGTCCTCTATGGTCTTCCAAATATCTCTCTGCAAATCCCACAAAAACAGTCTTAGCAAAAGGTCTCTTGAGGGGAAAGCTGTAACTCGGTGAGATGTATTAACAGAACACACGGCAGTTTCTCAGAAAGCTTCTTTCCAGTTTTTAACGGAAGATATTTCCTTTTTCACCATAGCCCTCTATGGGCTTCCAAATATCACTGTGCAAATTCCACAAGAACAGTCTTAGCGAAAGGATTATTGAGGGGAATGCTGTAATTCTGTGAGATGAATTAACAGAACACAAAGGAGTTTCTCTTAAAGCTTCTTTCCGCTTTTTAACGGAAGATATTTCTTTTTTCACCATAGCCCTCTAGGGGCTTCCAAATATCACTTGGCAAATTCCAGAAGACAGTCTTAGAGAAAGGCTTCTTCAGCGAAAATCTGTAACTCGGTGAGATGTCTTACACGAACACAGGGCACTTTCTCAGAAAGCTTCTTTCCAGTTTGTAATGGTAGATATTTCCTATTTCACCATTGCCCTCTTTGGGCTTCCAAACATCACTTTGCAAATTTCCCAAGAACAGTCTTAGCGAAAGGCTTCTTGAGGGAAAAGCTGTAAGTCGGTGAGATGTATCAACACAACACACGGCAATTTCTCAGAATGCTTCTTTCCAGTTTTTAACGGAAGATACTTCCTTTTACACCATAGCCCTCTACGGGCTTCCAAATATCACTTTGCAAATTTCACAAGAACAGTCTTAGTGAACGGATTATTGAGGGGAAGGCTGTAATTCTGTGAGGTGAACTAACAGAACACACAGCATTTTCTCAGAAAGCTTCTTTTCAGTTTTATCTTAGGATATTTCCATTTTCACCATAGCCTTCTATGGGCTTCCAAATATCACTTTGCAAATCCCACAAGAACAGTCTTAGCGAAAGGTTTCTTGAGCGCAAAGCTGTAACGCGGTGAGATGTATTACACGAACACACGGCAGTTTCTCAGAAAGCATTTTTCAAGTTTTTAACGGTAGATATTTCCTTTTTCACCGTAGCCCTCTATGGGCTTTAAAATATCACTTTGCAAATTTCACAAGAACGGTCTTAGTGAAAGGATTGTTGACGGAAAGCTGTAAGCCCGTGAGATGTATTAACACAACACACGGCAATTTCTAAGAATGCTTCTTTCCAGTTTTTAACGGAAGATATTTTCTTTTTCACCATAGCCCTCTATGGGTTTCCAAATGTCACTTTGCAAATTTCACAAGAACAGCCTTAGTGAACGGATTCTTGAGGGGAAAGCTGTAACTCTGTTACATGAATTAACAGAACACAAAGCAGTTTCTCAGAAAGCTTCTTTTCGGTTTTTATCTTAGGATATTTCCATTTTCTCCATAGCCCTCTATGGGCTTCCAAATATCACTTTGCACATTCCACAAGAACAGGCTTAGCGGAAGGCTTGTGGAGGATAAAGCTCTAACACTGAGAGATGAATTAAGAGAACACAAAGCAGTTTCTAAGAAATCTTCTTTCCAGTTTTTAATGGAAGATATTTCCTTTTACACCATAGCCCCCTAGGGGCTTCAAAATATCACTTTGCAAATTCCACAAGAACAGTCTTAGCGAAGGGCTTCTTGAGGAGAGAGGTGTAACTCTCCGAGATGAATTAACAGAACACAAAGAGGTTTCTCAGAAAGCTTCTTTCTAGGTTTTAGCTGAAGATATTTCCTTTTTCACCATAGCCCTCTATGGGCTTCCAAATATCACTTTGCAAATCCCACAGGAACAGTCTTAGAGAAAGGCTTCTGGAAGGGAAAGCTGTAACCCTGTGAGATGAAATAAAAGAACACAAAGCAGTTTCTCAGAATGCTTCTTTCCAGTTTTTAACCGAAGATATTTCCTTTTTCACCATAGAGCTCTAGGGGCTTCCACATATCAGTTTGCAAACTCCACAAGAACAGTCTCAGGTAAAGGCTTCTGGAGGGAAAGCAGTAACTCTGTGAGATGAATTAACAGAACACAAAGCAGTTTCTCAGAAAGTTTCTTTCAAGTTTTTAACTGAAGAGATATCCTTATTCACCGTAGTCCTCGTTGGGCTTCCAAATATCTCTCTGCAAATCCCACAAGAATAGTCTTAGCGAAAGGCTTCTTGAGGGGAAAGCTGTAACTCGGTGAGGCGTATTAACAGAACACACGGCAGTTTCTCAGAAAGCTTCTTTCCACTTTTTAACGTAAGATATTTCCTTTTTCACCATAGACCTCTAGGGGCTTCGAAATATCACTTTGAAAATTCCAATAGAACAGTCTTAGCGAAAGGCTTCTTGAGGGGAAAGCTGTGATTTGGTGAGATGTATTTTCAGAACACACGGCAGTTTCTGATACAGTTTCTTTCCAGTTTTTAACGGAAGATATTTCCTTTTTCACCAAAGCCCTCTATGGGCTTCCAAATATCACTTTGCAAATTTCACAAGAACAGTCTTAGTGAACAGCTTCTTGAGGGGAAAGCTGTAACTCTGTGAGATGAACTAACAAAACACAAAGCAGTATCTCAGAAAGCTTCTTTTTGGTTTTTAACTTAGGATATTTCCATTTTCAAAATAGCCCTCTATGGGCTTCCAAATATCACTTCGCAATTTCCACAAGAACAGTCTTAGCGAAAGTCTTCTTGGCGGAAAAGCTTTAACTCTGTGAGATGAATTAACAGAACCCAAAGCAGTTTCTCAGAAATTGTCTTTCCAGTTTTTAACGGAAGATATTTCCTTTTACAACATAGCCCCATTCGGGCTTCAGAATATCACTTTGCAAATTCCACAAGAACAGTCTTAGCGAAGGGCTTCTTGAAGAGAGAGCTGAAACTCTCTGAGATGAATTAACAGAACACTAAGCAGTTTCTCAGAAAGCCTCTTTCCAGTTTTTAACTGAAGATATTTCCTTTTTCACCATAGCCCTCTATGGGCTTCCAAATATCTCTTTGCAAATCCCACAAGAACAGTCTCAGTTAAAGGCATCTTGAGGAGAAAGCTGTAACTCGCTGAGATGTATTACACGAACACACGGCAGTTTCTCAGAAAGCCCCTTTCCAGTTTTTAACGGAAGATATTTCCTTTTTCACCATAGCCCTCTATGGGCTTCCAAATATCACTTTGCAAATCCCACAAGAACAGTCTTAGCGAAAGGCTTTTGGAAGGGAAAGCTGTCACCTTGTTACATGAATTAGCAGAACACAAAGCAGTTTCTCAGAAAGCTTCTTTCCACTTTTTAACGGTAGATATTTCCTTTTTCACCGTAGCCCTCTATGCGCTTCCAAATATCTCTTTGCAAATCGCACAAGAACAGTCTCAGTGAAAGGCTTCTTGTGGAGAAAGCTGTAACTCGGTGAGATGTATTACACGAACACACGGCAGTTTCTCAGAAAGCTCCTTTCCAGTTACTAACGGAAGATATTTCCTTTTTCACCATAGCGCTCTATGGGCTTCCAAATATCACTTTGAAAATTCCACAAGAACAGTCTTAGGGAAAGACTTCTGGAGGGGAAAGCTGTAACTCTGTGAGATGAATTAACAGAACACAAAGCAGTTTCTCAGAAATCTTCTTTCCAGTTTTTAACGGAACATATTTCCTTTTTCACCATAGCCCTCTATGGGATTCCAAATATCACTTTGCAATTTCCAGAAGAACAGACTTTGCGGAGGGCTTCTGGAGGGGAAGGTTTTAACACTGTGAGATGAATTAAGAGAACACAAAGCAGTTTATCAGAAATCTTCTTTCCAGTTTTTAAGGGAAGATATATCCTTTTTCACCGTAGCCCTCTACGGGCTTCCAAATATCACTATGCAAATTCCATAGGAACAGTCTTAGGGAAACACATCTGGAGGGAAAAGCTGTAAATCTGTGAGATGAATTAACAGAACACAAAGCAGTTTCTCAGAAAGCTTCTTTCCAGTTTTTAACGGAAGATATTTCCTTTTTCACCGTAGCCCTCTATGGGCTTCCAAATAACACTTTCTAAATTCCACAAGAACAGCCTTAGCGAAAGGCTTCTTGAAGGTCAAGTTGTAACTCTGTGAGATGAATTAACAGAACACAAAGCAGTTTCTCAGAAATCTTCTTTACAGTTTTCAACGGAAAATATTTCCTTTTTCACCATAGCCCTCTATGGGCTTCCAAATATCACTTTGCAGATTCCACAAGAACAGCCTTAGCGAAAGGCTTCTTGAAGGAAAAGATGTAACTCTGTGCGATGAATTAACAGAACACAAAGCAGTTTCTCAGAAAGCTTCTTTCCACTTTTTTCGGAAGATATTTCCTTTTTCACCATAGCCCTCTGTGGGCTTCCAAATAACACTTTGCAAATTCCACAAGAACCATATAAGCGAAAGGCTTCTTGAGAGGGAAGCAGTAACTCTGTGAGAAGAATTAACAGAACACAAAGCAGTTTCTCAGACAGCTTTTTTCCAGTTTTTAATGGAAGATATTGCCTTTTACACCATAGCTCTCTCTGGGCTTCCAAATATCACTTTGCAAATTCCACAAGAACAGCCTTAGTGAAATACTTCTTTAAGGGAAAGCTGAAGCTCTTTGAGATGAATTATCAGGACACAAAGAAGTTTCTCAGAATGCCTCTTTTCAGTTTTTCTCTTAGGATGCTTCCTTTTTTACCGTAGCCCTCTAAGGGCTTCAAATATCACTTTGCCAATTCCACAACAACAGCCTTAGCGAAAGGCTTCTTGAAGAGAATGCTGTAAGTCTGTGAGATGAATTAATAGAACACAAAGCAGTTTCTCAGAAAGCTTCTTTCCAATTTCTAACGGAAGTTATTTCCTTTTTCACCATAGCCCTCTATGGGCTTCCAAATGTCCCTTTGCCAATTCCACAAGAACAGCCTTAGCCAAAGACTTCTTGAAGGGAAAGCTGTAACTCTGGGAGATGAATTAACAGAACACAAAGCAGATTGTCAGAAAGCTTGTTTCCATTTTTTAACTGAAGATATTTACTTTTCACCATAGTCACTCTATGGGCTTCCAAATATCACTTTGCCAATTCCACAAGAACAGCCTTAGCAAAAGTCTTCTTGAAGGGAAAGCTGTAACTCTGTGACATGAATTAACAGATCACAAAGTAGTTTCTCAGAATGATTCTTTTCATTTTTTAACTTAGGATATTTCCTTTTTCACCGTAGCCCTCTATGGGCTTCTAAATATCACTTTGCATATTCCACAAGAACAGTCTTAGCGAAAGGCTTCTGGAGTGGAAAGCTGTAACTCTTTGAAACGAATTAACAGAACACAAAGAAGTTTCTCAGAAACCTTCTTTCCAGTTTTTAACGGAAGATATTTCCTTTTTCAAAATAGCACTCTATTGGATTCCAAATATCACTTTGCAAATTCAACAAGAACAGTCTTAGCGAAAGGCTTCTTGAGGAGAAAACTGTAACTCTGTGAGATGAAATAACAGAATACAAAGAAGATTCTCAGAAAGCTTCTTTCCAATTTTTAACGCAAGATATTTCCTTTTTCACCATAACCCTCTATGGGCTTCCAAATATCACTTTCCAAATTCCACAAGAACAGACTTAGCGAAAGGCTTCTGGAGGAGAAAGCTGTAATTCTGTGAGATCAATTAACAGAACAGAAACCAGTTTCTCAGAAAGCTTCTTTCTAGTTTTTAACGGAAGGTATTTCCTTTTTCACCATAGCATTTTAAGGGCTTCCAAATATCACTTTGCAAATTCCAAAAGAACAGTCTTAGAGAAAGGCTTCTTGAGGGGAAAGGTGTAACTCTGTGAGATGAGTTAGCAGAACACAAAGCAGTTTCTCAGACAGCCTCTTTCCAGTTTTTAACAGAAGATATTTCCTTTTTCACCGTAGCCCTCTATGGCCTTCCAAATATCATTTTGCAATTTCCACAAGAACAGCCTTAGAGAAAGGCTTCTTGAAGGGAAAGCTGTAACTCTGTGAGATGCATTAACAGAACACAAAGCAGTTTCTCAGAAAGCTTCTTTCCAGTTTTTAACTGAAGATATTGCCTTTTTCACCGTAGCCCTCTATAGCCTTCCAAATATCACTTTGCCAATTCCACAAGAACAGTCTTAGCGAAAAACTTCTTGAAGGGAAAGCAGTAACTCTGTTACATGAATTAACAGAACACAAAACAGTTTCTCCGAAAGCTTCTTTCCAGTTTTTAACGGAAGATATTTCCTTTTTCATCACAGTCTTCTATGGGTTTCAAAATATCAGTTTGCAAATTCCAGAAATACAGTCTTAGCGAAAGGCTTCTTGAGGGGAAACCTGTAACACTGTGAGATGAATTAACAGAACACAAAGCAGTTTCTCAGAAAACTTCTTTGCAGTTTTTAAATGAAGATATCTCCTTTTTCACCATAACCCTCGATGAGTTTAATTATCGCTTTGCAAATTTCACAAGAAAAGTCTCAAGACTTGTAGAGGGGAAAGCTGTAACTCGGTGAGATGAATTAACAGAACACAAAGCAGGTTCTCAGAAAGCTTCTTTCCAGATTCAAAGTAAAGATATTTCCTTTTTCACAATAGCCCTCTAAGGGCTTCGAAATATGACTTTGCAAATTTCACAAGAACAGTCTTAGTGAACGGTTTCTTGATGGTAAAGCTGTAACTCTTTGAGATGAATTAACAGAATACAAGAGAGTTTCTCAGAAAACTTCTTTCCAGGTTTCAATGAAAGATATTTCCTTTTTCACCATTGCCCTCTAAGGGCTTCCAAATATCACTTTGCAAATTCCACAAGATCAGTCTTAGCGAAAGACTTCTTGAGGGGAAAACTGTAACTCTGTGACATGAATTAACAGAAAACAAAGCAGTTTCTCAGAAAGATTCTTTCCAGTTTTTAACTGAGGATATTTCCTTTTTCACCAAAGACCCCTAAAGGCTTCCAAATATCACTTTACAAATTTCAAAAGAACAGTCTTAGTTAACGGCTTCTTGAGGGAAAACCTGTAACACTGTGAGATGAATTAACACAACACAAAGCAGTTTCCCAAAAAGCTTCTTTCCAGTTTTAACTGAAGATATTTTCTTTTTCACCATAGAACTCTATGGGCTTCCAAATATCACTTTGCAAATTCCATAAGAACAGTTTTAGGGAATGGCTTCTTGAGGGGAAAGCTGAAAGTCTGTGGGATGAATTAACAGAACACAAAGCAGATTCTCAGAAAGCTTCTTTTCAATTTTTTTCTTAGGATACTTCCTTTTCCACCATAACCCTCTGTGGGCTTCCAAATATCACTTCGCAAATTCCATAAGAACAGTCTTAGCGAAAGGTTCTTGAGGGGAAAGCTGTAACTCTGTGAGAGGAATTAAGAGAACACAAATCAGTTTCTCAGAAAGCTTCTTTCCAGTTTTTAACTGAAGATATTTCGTTTTTCACCGTAGCCCTCTATGGGCTTCCGAATATCACTTTGCAAATTATAAAAGAACATTCTTAGTGAATGGCTTCTTGAGGGGAAAGTTGTAACTCTGTGAGATGAATTAACAGAACATAAAGCAGTTTCTCAGAAATCTTCTTTGCAGTTTTTAACGGAAGATATTTCATTTTCACCATAGACCTCTATGGGCTTTCAAATATCACTTTGTAAATTCTACTAGAACAGTCTTAGCGAAAGGTTTCTTGAGGGGAAAGCTGTAACTCTGTGAGGTGCATTAACAGACCACAAAGCGGTTTCTCCGAGGGCTTCTTTTCAATTTTAATCTTAGGATGATTTCTTCTTCACCATAGCCCTCAATGGGCTTCCAAATATCACTTTGCAAATTCCTCAAAAGCAGTCTTAGGGAATGGCTTTTTGAGAGGAAAGCTGTAACTCTATAAGATAAATTAACAGAACACAAAGCAGTTTCTCAGAAAGCCTGTTTCCATTTTTTTACGGAAGATATTTCCTTTTTCACAATAGCTCACTATGGGCTTCCAAATATCACTTTGTAAATTACACAAGAACACTCTTAGTGAAATGCTTCTTGAGGGGAGAGCTGTAACTCTGTGAGATGAAATAACATAACAAAAAGCAGTTTCTCAGAAAGCTACTTTTCAATTTTTATCTTAGGATATTTCCTTTTCCACCATAGCCCTCTGTGGGCTTCCAAATATCACTTTGCAAATTCCTCAAAACAATCTTAGCGAAAGGCTTCTTGAGGGTAAAGCTGTAACTTTGTGAGATGCATTAGCAGAACACAAAGCAGTTTCTCAGAAAGAGTCTTTTCAATTTTTATCATAGGATATTTCCTTTTTCACCATAGCCCTCCTAGGGCTTCCAAATATCACTTTCCAAATTCCACAAGAACAGTCTTAGCGAAAGTCTTCCTGAGGGGGAAGCTGTAACACTCTGAGATGAATTAACAGAACACAAAGCACTTTTTCAGAAAACTTCTTTCCAGTTTTTAACTGAAGCTATTTTCTTTTTCACCATAGCCCTCTATGGGCTTCAAAATATCACTTTGTAAATTCCACAAGAACAGTATTAGCAAAAGGCTTCTTTAGGGGAAAGCTGTAACCCTGTGAGATGATTTAACAGAACACAAAGCAGTTTCTCAGAAAGCTTCTTTTCAGTTTTTATCTTAGGATATTTCGTTTTTCACCGTAGCCCTCTATGGGCTTCCAAATATCACTTTGCAAATTCCACAAGTACAGTCTTAGCGAATGGCTTCTTGAGGGGAAAGCTGTAACCCTATGAGATGAATTAACAGAACACAAAGCAGTTTCTCAGAAAGCTTCTTTTCAGTTTTTAACTACAGATATTTCCTTTTTCACCATAGCTCTCTAAGGGCTTCCAAATATCACTTTGCAATTTCCACAAGAACAGTCTTAGCGAAAGGCTTCTTAAGGGGAAAGCTGTAACTCTGTGAGATGTATTAACAGATCTCAAAGCAGTTTCTCAGAAACTTCTATCCAGTTTTTAGTGGAAGATATTTCCTTTATCCCCGTAGCCATCTAAGGTCTACCAAATATCACTTTGCAAATTCCATAAGAACAGTCTTAGCGAAAGGCTTCTTGTGCGGAAAGCTGTAACTCTTTGAGATGAACTATCATAACACAAATCAGTTTCTCAGAAAGCTTTTTTCCAGTTTTTAACTGAAGATATTTACTTTTTCACCATAGACCTCTTTAGGCTACCAACTATCACTTTGCAAATTTCACAACACCACTTTAGCGAAAGGCTTCTTTAGGGGAAAGCTGTAACTCTGTGTGATGAATTAACAGAACAAAAAGAAGGTTCTCAGAAAGCTTCTTGTCAGTTTTTATCTTACAATATTTCCTTTTTCAACATGGCCCTCTATGGGCTTCCAAATATCACTTTGCAAATTCCACAAGAACAGTCTTAGCGAATGGCTTCTTGAGGGGAAAGCTGTAACTCTGTGAGATGAATTAACAGAAAAGAAATCAGTTTCTCAGAAAGCTTCTTTTCAGTTTATAACTGAAGATATTTCCTTTATCACCATAGCCCTCTATGGGCTTCCAAATATCACTTTGCATATTCCACAAGAACAGTCTTAGCGAAAGGCTTCTTCAGTGTCAAGCTGTTACTGTGTGAGATGAATTAACAGAACACAAAGCAATTTCTCATAAAGCTTCTTTTCAGTTTTTTTCTTGGGATATTTCCTTTTTCACCATAGCACTCTATGGGCTTCCAAATATCACTTTGCAAATTCCACAAGAACAGTCTTAGCGAAAGACTTCTTGACGGGAAAGCTGTAACACTGTGAGATGAATTAACGGAAAATGAAGCAGTTTCTCAGAAAGCTTCTCTCCAGTTTTTAACTGAGGATATTTCCTTTTTCACCTTAGGACTCTGTGAGCTTCGAAATATCACTTTGCAAATTCCACAAGAACAACCTTAGCGAAAGGATTCTTGAGGGGTAAGCTGTAACTCTGTGAGATGAATTAGCAGAACATAAAGCAGTTTCTCAGAAATCTTCTTTGCAGATTTTAATGGAAGATATCTTATTTTCACCCTAGCCCTCTATGGGCTTCCAAGTATCACTTTGCCAATTCCACAAGAACAGTCTTAGCGAAAGGCTTCTTGAGGGGAAAGATGTAACTCTGTGAGATGAATTATCAGAACACAAAGCAGTTTCTCAGAAATCTTCTTTGCAGTTTTTAACTGAAGATATTTCCTTTTTCACCATAGCCCTCCATGGGCTACAAAATATCACTTTGCAAATTTACAAGAACAGTCTTAGTGAACGGCTTCTTGAGGGGAAACCTGTAACTCTGTGAGATATATTAACAGAACACAAAGCAGTTTCTCGGAAAACTTCTATCCTGTTTTTAACGGAAGATATTTCCTTTTTCACCATAGCCCTCTATGGGCTTCCATATATCACTTTGTAAATTCAACAAGAACAGACTTATCGAAAGGCTTCTTGAGGGGAAAGCTGTAACTCTGTGAAATGAATTAAGAGAACACAAAGCAGTTTCTCAGAAATCTTCTTTGCAGTTTTCAACTGAAGATATTTCCTTTTTCAACATAGGCCTCTGTGTGTTTAAAATATCACTTTGCAAATTTCACAAGAACAGTCTTAGTGAACGACTTCTTGAGGGGAAAGCTGTAACTCTGTGAGATGAATTAACGGATCACAGAGCAGTTTCTCAGAAAGCTTCTTTTCAGTTTTTAACTGAAGATATTTCCTTTTACACCATAGCCCTCTAAGGGCTTCCAAATATCACTCTGCCAATTCCACAAGAACACGTTAGCGGAAGACTTCTTGAGGGGAAAGCTGTAACTCTGTGAGATGAATTAACAGAACACAAAGCAGTGTCTCAGAAATGTTCCTTGCAGTTTTTAACTGTAGATATTTCCCTTTTCACCATAGCCCTCTAAGGGCTTTAAATATCACCTTGCTAATTTCCCAAGAACAGTCTTAGTGAACGGCTTCTTGAGGGGAAAGCTGTAACTCTGTGAGATGAATTAACAGAACACAAAGCAGTTTCTCAGAAAGCTCCTTTCCAGTTTTTAAAGGAAGATATTTCCTTTTTCACCATAGCCCTCTATGGGCTTTCAAATATCACTTTGTAAATTACACAAGAAGAGTCTTAGCGAAAGGCTTCTTGAGGGAAAAACTGTATCTGTGTGAGATGAGATAACAGAACACAAAGCACTTTCTCAGAAATCTTCTTTGCAGTTTTTACCTGAAGATATTTCCTTAAACACCATAGCCCTCCGGGGACTTCCAAATATCACTTTAAAAATTCCACAAGAACAGTCTTAGTGAAAGGCTTCTTGAGGGGAAACATATAACTCTGTGAGATGAATTAACAGAATTCAAAGCCGTTTCTCAGAAACCTTCTTTGCAGTTTTTAACTGAAGATATTTCCTTTTTCACTAGAGCCCTCCATGGGCTTCCAAATATCACTTTGCAAATTTCACAAGAACAGACTTTGTGAACGGCTTCTTGAGGGGAAAGCTGTAACTCTGTGAGACGTATTAACAGAACACAAAGCAGTTTCTCAAAAAGCTTCCTTCCAGTTTTTAACGGAAGATATTTCCTTTTACACCATAGCTCTCTATGACCTTCCGAATATCACTTTGCAAATTCCACAAGAACAGTCTTATCGAAAGGCTTCTTGAGGGAAAAAATGTATCTCTGTGAGATGCATTAACAGAACACAAAGCAGTTTCTCACAAAGCTTCTTTTCAGTTTTTATCTTTGGATATTTCCCTTTTCACCATAGCTCTCTATGGGCTTCCAAATATCACTTTGCAAATTCCACAAGAAGAGTCTTAGCGAAAGGCTTCTTGAGGGGAAAGCTGTAACTCTTTAAGATGAATTAACAGAACACAAAGCAGTTTGTCAGAAATGTTCTTTGCAGTTTTTAACGGAAGATATTTCATTTTCACCATAGACCTCTATGGGCTTTCAAATATCACTTTGAAAATTACACAAGAAGAGTCTTAGCGATAGGCTTCTTGAGGGAACAGCTGTATCTGTGTGAGATGAGCTTACAGAACACAAAGCACTTTCTCAGAAATCTTCTTTGCAGTTTTTACCTCAAGATATTTCCTTAAACACCATAGCCCTTCAGGGGCTTCCAAATAGTACTTTGAAAATTTCACAAGAACAGTCTTAGCGAAAGGCTTCTTGAGGGGAAACATGTAACTCTGTGAGATGAATTAACAGAATACAAAGCCGTTTCTCAAAAACCTTCTTTGCAGTTTTCAACTGAAGATATTTCCTTTTTCACTAGAGCCCTCCATGGGCTTCCAAACATCACTTTGCAAATTTCACAAGAACAGACTTGGTGAACGGCTTCTTGAGGGGAAAGCTGTAACTCTGTGAGACGTATTAACAGAACACAAAGTAGGTTCTCTAAAAGCTTCTTTCCAGTTTTTAACGGAAGATATTTCTTTCTTCACCATAGCTATCTATGACCTTCCGAATATCACTTTGCAAATCCCACAAGAACAGTCTTATCGAAAGGCTTCTTGAGGGGAAAGCTGTATCTCTGCGAGATGCATTAACAGAACACGAAGCAGTTTCTCACAAAGCTTCTTCTCAGTTTTTATCTTTGGATATTTCCTTTTTCACCATAGCTCTCTATGGGCTTCCAAATATCACTTTGCAAATTCCACAAGAAGAGTCTTAGCGAAAGGCTTCTTGAGGGGAAAGC